>NW_025746358.1:0-67500 GCF_021184085.1 Oncorhynchus gorbuscha
AAATAGACTGTTATCTCATTGATATCCCCTAGGAAATAGACTGTTATCTCATTGACATCTAGGAAATAGACATTATCTCATTGATATCCCTAGGAAATAGACTGTTATCTCATTTATATCCCTAGGAAATAGACTGTTATCTCATTTATATCCCAGGAAATGAGCTGTTATCTCATTGATATCCCTAGGAAATAGACTGTTATCTCATTGATATCCCCTAGAAATAGACTGTTATCTCATTTATATCCCCTAGGAAATAGACTGTTATCTCATTTATATCCCCTAGGAAATAGACTGTTATCTCATTGATATCCCTAGGAAATAGACTGTTATCTCATTTATATCCCTAGAAATAGACTGTTATCTCATTGATATCCCTAGGAAATAGACTGTTATCTCATTTATATCCCTAGGAAATAGACTGTTATCTCATTGACATCCCTAGGAAATAGACTGTTATCTCATTTATATCCCTAGGAAATAGACTGTTATCTCATTGATATCCCTAGGAAATAGACTGTTATCTCATTGACATCCCCTGTTATCTCATTGATATCTAGAAATAGACTGTTATCTCATTGATATCCCCTAGGAAATAGACTGTTATCTCATTGATATCCCTAGGAAATAGACTGTTATCTCATTTATATCCCCCTAGGAAATAGACTGTTATCTCATTGATATCCCCCCTAGGAAATAGACTGTTATCTCATTGATATCCCCTAGGAAATAGACTGTTATCTCATTGATATCCCCTAGAAATAGACTGTTATCTCATTTATATCCCCTAGGAAATAGATCTGTATCCCTATAGACTGTTATCTCATTTTTATCCCTGTTATCTAGATATCCCTAGAAATAGACTGTTATCTCATTGATATCCCCTAGAAATAGACTGTTATCTCATTGATATCCCCTAGGAAATAGACTGTTATCTCATTGATATCCCTAGGAAATAGACTGTTATCTCATTGATATCCCCTAGGAAATAGACTGTTATCTCATTGATATCCCTCTAGAAATAGACTGTTATCTCATTGATATCCCCTAGGAAATAGACTGTTATCTCATTGATATCCCTAGGAAATAGACTGTTATCTCATTTATATCCCCTAGGAAATAGACTGTTATCTCATTGATATCCCCTAGGAAATAGACTGTTATCTCATTGATATCCCCTAGAAATAGACTGTTATCTCATTGATATCCCCTAGAAATAGACTGTTATCTCATTGATATCCCCTAGGAAATAGACTGTTATCTCATTGATATCCCCTAGGAAATAGACTGTTATCTCATTGATATCCCTAGGAAATAGACTGTTATCTCATTTATATCCCCTAGGAAATAGACTGTTATCTCATTGATATCCCTAGGAAATAGACTGTTATCTCATTTATATCCCCTAGGAAATAGACTGTTATCTCATTGATATCCCCTAGAAATAGACTGTTATCTCATTGACATCCCCTAGGAAATAGACTGTTATCTCATTGATATCCCCTAGAAATAGACTGTTATCTCATTGATATCCCCTAGGAAATAGACTGTTATCTCATTTATATCCCCTAGGAAATAGACTGTTATCTCATTGATATCCCCTAGAAATAGACTGTTATCTCATTGATATCCCTAGGAAATAGACTGTTATCTCATTGATATCCCCTAGGAAATAGACTGTTATCTCATTGATATCCCCTAGGAAATAGACTGTTATCTCATTGATATCCCTAGAAATAGACTGTTATCTCATTTATATCCCTAGGAAATAGACTGTTATCTCATTGATATCCCCTAGGAAATAGACTGTTATCTCATTGATATCCCCTAGGAAATAGACTGTTATCTCATTGATATCCCCTAGGAAATAGACTGTTATCTCATTGATATCCCCTAGAAATAGACTGTTATCTCATTTATATCCCCTAGGAAATAGACTGTTATCTCATTGATATCCCCTAGGAAATAGACTGTTATCTCATTTTTATCCCCTAGGAAATAGACTGTTATCTCATTGATATCCCTAGGAAATAGACTGTTATCTCATTGATATCCCCTAGGAAATAGACTGTTATCTCATTGATATCCCTAGGAAATAGACTGTTATCTCATTGATATCCCCTAGGAAATAGACTGTTATCTCATTGATATCCCCTAGGAAATAGACTGTTATCTCATTGATATCCCCTAGGAAATAGACTGTTATCTCATTGATATCCTCCTAGGAAATAGACTGTTATCTCATTGATATCCCCTAGGAAATAGACTGTTATCTCATTGATATCCCCTAGACATCCCCTAGAAATAGACTGTTATCTCATTTATATCCCCTAGGAAATAGACTGTTATCTCATTGATATCCCCTAGGAAATAGACTGTTATCTCATTTATATCCCCTAGGAAATAGACTGTTATCTCATTGATATCCCCTAGGAAATAGACTGTTATCTCATTGATATCCCCTAGGAAATAGACTGTTATCTCATTGATATCCCCTAGGAAATAGACTGTTATCTCATTGATATCCCCTAGGAAATAGACTGTTATCTCATTGATATCCCCTAGGAAATAGACTGTTATCTCATTGATATCCCTAGGAAATAGACTGTTATCTCATTGATATCCCCTAGGAAATAGACTGTTATCTCATTGATATCCCCTAGGAAATAGACTGTTATCTCATTGATATCCTCCTAGGAAATTAAATAAAGGAATTGTAAGTCGCTCTGGATAAGAGCGTCTGCTAAATGACTTAAATGTAAATGTAAATCTTAAAAATAAAAATAAACATTTTCATATACAGGTATCTAAAAATAAAAATAATAACTTTCTTTGTCATAAGTTCATAAAACCCATTTAAATGATAGTACAGGTCTACTGTAGGTCCTCTGTCTGACAGCTGCCAGTATGTCATATCCTCACCACCTGTTGATTAATGGCACGTCACCTCAAGCATCATGCCGTCATGACAGAGAGCTCAGAGCAGCGTATTTACTCATCACCAAAGAGCCTGTACTCTGTGGGTCATGTTACCATGCCGACCGGGTGCCAGGTTGCCACGACAATGTTCCCATCTCTTTTATGACATCAACAGGTACCCGGGACTATTCCTGTTCAGCCCCTGAGTCACTGTGTGTCCTGCGACATTCAGATCAGATCTATTCCTGTTCAGCCCCTGAGTCACCTTTGATTTTTCCTTGATCGGAAGTTCAGGAGGTCAGAAACATAATCAAAAATAATTTGTAGACGGCATATTGACCACAGGAAGCCCAAACAGATGTAACATTTGACTTAAACAACCATTTCAAACCTTGATCAGATATATTTCTGTATTACGTGAGGAAATATTTAAAAATCACATGGAGCTTATTTGTTATTTATTTGTTATTTATTTTCTGGCCTTTTACAATATTTTATGTGTAAAAATTATGCATTTTTTAATTTGGGGGGTTAAATAAAATCAATTGTTATAAGAGGTCACCCAATCAAACCATCTCTACCACAACCACAGAAAGACCTAGTTTGAGAAAGATGTCCCAGTGCAGGAATTGGCACTACAGCAGTGGTATCCAGTTTTATGATGAAAGGGCTTTGCTTGTGATGAGTGTAGGCTTTAGTAGCAGCAAACCTGATTCAAACCTGATGGAACTCATCCACCAATTATGGTCTTTAATCAATTCTTAATGAGTTGAATCAGGTGTGTTTCTGCTTTGGCTGGAGCAAAAGCCTGCACCCACTACTGTCAGCCTAGCAGCCCTACTACACCAGCTATGATGACCCAACCCTGTCCTGTAGCGTGAAGGCTATAGACTCCTGTAGAGTGAAGGGCACTAACCATGTCCTGTAGCGTGAAGGGCTATAGACTCCCTCTAACCGTGTCCTGTAGCGTGAAGGGCTAGACTCCCTCTAACCATGTCCTGTAGCGTGAAGGGCTGTAGACTCCCCTCTAACCATGTCCTGTAGCATGAAGGGCTGTAGACTCCCTCTAACCATGTCCTGTAGCGTGAAGGGCTATACACTCCCTCTAACCGTGTCCTGTAGCGTGAAGGGCTGTAGACTCCCTCTAACGTGAAGGCTATAGACTCCCTCTAACCGTGTCCTGTAGCGTGAAGGGCTATAGACTCCCTCTAACCCTGTCCTGTAGCATGAAGGGCTGTAGACTCCCTCTAACCGTGTCCTGTGAAGGCTATAGACTCCCTCTAACCGTGTCCTGTAGCGTGAAGGGCTATAGACTCCCTCTAACCCTGTCCTGTAGAGTGAAGGGCTGTAGACTCCCTCTAACCGTGTCCTGTAACCCCCTCTCCGTGTCCTGTAGCGTGAAGGCTATAGACTCCCTCTAACCCTGTCCTGTAGAGTGAAGGGCTATAGACTCCCTCTAACTGTGTCCTGTAGAGTGAAGGGCTATAGACTCCCTCTAACCGTGTCCTGTAGCGTGAAGGGCTATAGACTCCCTCTAACCGTGTCCTGTAGAGTGAAGGGCTATAGACTCCCTCTAACCCTGTCCTGTAGCGTGAAGGCTATAGACTCCCTCTAACCCTGTCCTGTAGAGTGAAGGGCTATAGACTCCTCTAACCCTGTCCTGTAGCGTGAAGGGCTGTTGTCCTCTAACCGTAGCGTGAATGGCTATAGACTCCCTCTAACCGTGTCCTGTAGCGTGAAGAGCTGTAGTCCTGTAGCGTGAAGGCTATAGACTCCCTCTAACCGTGACCAGCAGAGGGCCTCCACTGTGACTAAACTGTACTGCTGAAACACAGCCAGTATTACAGCCAGGCATTGTTTTAGAATCCTACGAATAGTATTTAAAAATCTAAATAGAATCAGAACCCAATGACATCTACAGAGATCAGGTCATTGGGTTAATTTGTCTATAATATCACAGAACACATGCGGGCTGTTAGATACTCCTAGGAATAGAATCGACTAGAATAGGGAGCCGGTGTCAGCTGAGGTCATTTAGTTTATTCATCTGGAGATGCTGAGGGGCAACATACCCGAAACAATCTCATCCACCCTGTCCAACACTGGAATTAAATTTTAAAATTTGAGTGTGATTTGAGTGTGTTTATTTCTATTATAACCTACACTTTCTCACTCTGATATTCTAACGTGGGCGTGGCTTCTCACAATGACCAGAGCAGCTGCTCACTGGAATTTGACGGCTCCAACGCAGTTCCATCTCTGACACCACCATCTGATTGGTATGCAGGTGTCAGCTGTTGGTTAACACTGGATCTGATTGGTATTCAGGTGTCAGCTATTGGTTATCGCTGATCTGATTGGTATTCAGGTGTCAGCTGTTGGTTATCGCTGGATCTGATTGGTATTCAGGTGTCATCTGTCATTTTTAGTTATCGCTGGATCTGATTGGTATTCAGGTGTCATCTGTTGGTTATCGCTGGATCTGATTGGTATTCAGGTGTCAGCTGTCTGTTAACAGTGGATCTCATTGGTATTCAGGTGTCAGCTGTCTGTTAACAGTGGATCTGATTGGTATTCAGGTGTCATCTGTCTGTTAACACTGGATCTGATTGGTATTCAGGTGTCAGCTGTCGGTTAACACTGGATCTGATTGGTATTCAGGTGTCATCTGTCTGTTAACACTGGATCTGATTGGTATTCAGGTGTCAGCTGTCGGTTAACACTGGATCTGATTGGTATTCAGGTGTCATCTGTTAACACTGGATCTGATTGGTATTCCAGGTTATCGCTGGATCTGATTGGTATTCAGGTGTCATCTGTTGGTTATCGCTGGATCTGATTGGTATTCAGGTGTCAGCTGTCGGTTATCGCTGGATCTGATTGGTATTCAGGTGTCAGCTGTCTGTTAACACTGGATCTGATTGGTATTCAGGTGTCAGCTGTCGGTTATCGCTGGATCTGATTGGTATTCAGGTGTCAGCTGTCTGCTTGTTGGTGGATCTGATTGGTATTCAGGTGTCAGCTGTTGGTTATTGGTGGATCTGATTGGTATTCAGGTGTCAGCTGTCTGTTAACACTGGATCTGATTGGTATTCAGGTGTCAGCTGTCGGTTAACGCTGGTGCAGCGGTCTAAGGCACTGTGTGTCTGATATAAACCTTGGGCTCCCGGGTGGGTCAGCGGTCTAAGACACTGTGTCTGCTATAAACCTTGGGCTCATGGGTGGGTCAGCGGTCTAAGACACTGTGTCCTCTGTAAACCTTGGGCTCCCAGGTGGTGCAGCGGTCTAAGACACTGTGTCTGCTATAAACCTTGGGCTCCCGGGTGGGTCAGCGGTCTAAGACACGGTGTCTGCTATGAACCTTGGGCTCCCGGGTGGGTCAGCGGTCTATGACACTGTGTCTGCTATAAACCTTGGGCTCCCGGGTGGGTCAGCGGTCTAAGACACTGTGTCTGCCATATAAACCTTGGGCTCCCGGGTGGGTCAGCGGTCTATGACACTGTGTCTGATATAAACCTTGGGCTCCCGGGTGGGTCAGCGGTCTAAGACACTGCGTCTGCTATAAACCTTGGGCAACCCGGGTGGGTCAGCGGTCTAAGACACTGTGTCTGCTATAAACCCTGGGCTCCCGGGTGGGTCAGCGGTCTATGACACTGTGTCTGATATAAACCTTGGGCTCCCGGGTGGGTCAGCGGTCTAAGACGCTGCGTCTGCTATAAACCTTGGGCTCCCTGGTGGGTCAGCGGTCTAAGACACTGTGTCTGCTATAAACCTTGGGCTCCCGGGTGGGTCAGCGGTCTATGACACTGTGTCTGCTATGAACCTTGGGCTCCCGGGTGCGTCAGCGGTCTAAGACGCTGCATCTCAGTGCGAGAGCGTCACTACAGTCCCTGGTTGGAATCCAGGCTGCATCACATCCAGCAGTGATTGGGAGTCCCATAGTACGGCGCACGTCCGTGATTGGCCGGTGTAGGCCGTCAATGCAAATAATATTTTTTTCTGAACTGACTTGCTTCGTTAAATAAAGGTTAAATAAAATAAGAAATCAATATATACAGCTAGCATGTTCCTGTAGGATGATCAACTAGTCTATTTTAATGTGCTGATACACTAAATACTACTAAAGTAACCAACATGGAGCCAATATTGACCATAACATGATGTGTCCTGAAACTCAATCTACACACAAAAAACATGTCCCTGTATAACATTAGAAACATTTATACAGAAACCAGTCAGGATAACTTAGGGTTTTCTAAGGAAACATTTATACAGAAACCAGTCAGGATATCTTAGGGTTTTCTAAGGAAACATTTATACAGAAACCAGTCAGGATAATTTAGGGTTTTCTAAGGAAACATTTATACAGAAACCAGTCAGGATATCTTAGGGTTTTCTAAGGAAACATTTATACAGAAACCAGTCAGGATATCTTAGGGTTTTCTAAGGAAACATTTATACAGAAACCAGTCAGGATATCGTAGGGTTTTCTAAGGAAACATTCATACAGAAACCAGTCAGGATAATTTAGGGTTTTCTAAGGAAATATTTATTGAAAATTGAAATGTACATTTAGTTTCACTACAGTAACCTGTGGCCGTTGTTTCATATCCCCAATAATAACACAATTCAACAATTATCTTTACAATGAACTTAAGTTATTGAAAACACTTGAAACATAAGCAAACCAATCACAACACTTTATTATTGACACCTCACATTTCACAAAATTTGTATTATGCTGTGATATATTTATTTGTTAAAAATATGTATTACGATCAAGTGACAAAAACACATTTTGAAGACAGGGAAAAAACGGAAGACCTTATTGTCAACCAAGTTACTGTATTATCAACAAAGTGATTTCAAAAGCGATTCTTTTAAAAACATTTTATCCCCGTAACATTTTCAATTTAAAAAATATCCACAAATTAAAGTTGTAAAAAAAAAAAAACTTCTGGTCTGCAAACAAACCAGTTTTGGAGAGTGCTATTGGGGGTTGAATGTATCAGGGCCAAATGCTTGACAAAACTGCGTTGACCAAAATCCCCAATAGCAAAATAATGAACACTGTGCTAAGTTGAACAGGAACAAATGGTCGCCATACAACTTGATTGGTAATTATTCAGCAACACCTCTCTAGTACGGTAACATTAAAGCATATTTAATATCACTTGATATACAGCATGTTGAAGTGTTATAACTCTCTAAAAGTAATACATCTAAATATATATATATATATTTTTTAAATGTAAAAATACTTATTTCCATAAAAGGCACAAAGATCGGGAATTTATTTATGTACAAATGAGGCACATCTTGATGTCTGATGTCTGAATTTAGTGTTAATGTTGGACTCTATACTCTCACATTTTACCTACAAAATACATAGAGTGGGGCTGGCCTAGAGTCAGATCTAATTCCTACACGAGTTGTAGTTAAAATGGAGATACCACATACTTGCGTTACGCCCCACAAGACCACAGTTAGCTACACAAAATGGAGATACCACATACTTGCAGCCAGTTGTAGTTACAAAGTTATTGTGGGTAGTTATGCTCATGTTTGCTTATTATTGCAGCTAGTTGTAAGTACACAATTTTGCACAGCCAGTTGTAGTTATTGTGTATCAGCTAGTTGTAGTTATTGTGTTGTGTATCAGCCAGTTGTAGTTGTTGTGTTGTGTATCAGCTAGTTGTAGTTATTGTGTACCAGCTAGTTGTGTAGTTATTGTGTTGTGTATCAGCTAGTTGTAGTTATTGTGTATCAGCTAGTTGTAGTTATTGTGTTGTGTATCAGCTAGTTGTAGTAGTTATCAGCTAGTTGTAGTTATTGTGTTGTGTATCAGCTAGTTTATTGTGTATCAGCTAGTTATTGTGTTTATTGTGTATCAGCCAGTTGTAGTTATTGTGTTGTGTATCAGCTAGTTGTAGTTATTGTGTGTGTATCAGCTAGTTGTAGTTATTGTGTTGTGTATCAGCTAGTTGTAGTTATTGTGTATCAGCTAGTTGTAGTTATTGTGTATCAGCTTTGTGTATCAGCTAGTTGTAGTTATTGTGTTGTGTATCAGCTAGTTGTAGTTATTGTGTTGTCAGCTAGTTGTAGTTATTGTGTTGTTCAGCTTTGTAGTTATTGCGTATCAGCTAGTTGTAGTTATTGTGTTGTGTATCAGCTAGTTGTAGTTATTGCGTATCAGCTAGTTGTAGTTATTGTGTATCAGCTAGTTGTAGTTATTGTGTATCAGCTAGTTGTAGTTATTGTGTATCAGCTAGTTGTAGTTATTGTGTATCAGCTAGTTGTAGTTATTGTGTTGTGTATCAGCTAGTTGTAGTTATTGTGTATCAGCTAGTTGTAGTTATTGTGTTGTGTATCAGCTAGTTGTAGCAGCTAGTTGTAGTTATTGTGTATCAGCTAGTTGTAGTTATTGTGTTGTGTATCAGCTAGTTGTAGTTATTGTGTATCAGCTAGTTGTAGTTATTGTGTATCAGCTAGTTGTAGTTATTGTGTATCAGCTAGTTGTAGTTATTGTGTATCAGCTAGTTGTAGTTATTGTGTATCAGCTAGTTGTAGTTATTGTGTTGTGTATCAGCTAGTTGTAGTTATTGTGTATCAGCTAGTTGTAGTTATTGTGTTGTGTATCAGCTAGTTGTAGTTATTGTGTATCAGCTAGTTGTAGTTATTGTGTATCAGCTAGTTGTAGTTATTGTGTATCAGTGTTGTATCAGCTAGTTGTAGTTATTGTGTTGTGTATCAGCTAGTTGTAGTTATTGTGTATCAGCTAGTTGTAGTTATTGTGTATCAGCTAGTTGTAGTTATTGTGTATCAGCTAGTTGTAGTTATTGTGTTGTGTATCAGCTAGTTGTAGTTATTGTGTTGTGTATCAGCTAGTTGTAGTTATTGTTGCTAGTTGTAGTTATTGTGTTGTGTATCAGCTAGTTGTAGTTATTGTGTTGTGTATCAGCTAGTTGTAGTTATTGTGTTGTGCATCAGCTAGTTGTAGTTATTGTGTATCAGCTAGTTGTAGTTATTGTGTTGTGTATCAGCTAGTTGTAGTTATTGTGTTGTGTATCAGCTAGTTGTAGTTATTGTGTATCAGCTAGTTGTAGTTATTGTGTATCAGCTAGTTGTAGTTATTGTGTATCAGCTAGTTGTAGTTATTGTGTATCAGCTAGTTGTAGTTATTGTGTTGTGTATCAGCTAGTTGTAGTTATTGTGTTGTGTATCAGCTAGTTGTAGTTATTGTGTTGTGTATCAGCTAGTTGTAGTTATTGTGTATCAGCTAGTTGTAGTTATTGTGTTGTGTATCAGCTAGTTGTAGTTATTGTGTATCAGCTAGTTGTAGTTATTGTGTTGTGTATCAGCTAGTTGTAGTTATTGTGTATCAGCTAGTTGTAGTTATTGTGTATCAGCTAGTTGTAGTTATTGTGTATCAGCTAGTTGTAGTTATTGTGTTGTGTATCAGCTAGTTGTAGTTATTGTGTTCAGCTAGTTGTATCAGCTAGTTGTAGTTATTGTGTATCAGCTAGTTGTAGTTGTGTTGTGTATCAGCTAGTTGTAGTTATTGTGTTGTGTATCAGCTAGTTGTAGTTATTGTGTTGTGTATCAGCTAGTTGTAGTTATTGTGTTGTGTATCAGCTAGTTGTAGTTATTGTGTATCAGCTAGTTGTATCAGTTTGTATTGTTGTGTATCAGCTAGTTGTAGTTATTGCGTATCAGCTAGTTGTAGTTATTGTATCAGCTAGTTGTAGTTATTGTGTATCAGCTAGTTGTAGTTATCAGCTAGTTGTAGTTATTGTGTATCAGCTAGTTGTAGTTATTGTGTATCAGCTAGTTGTAGTTATTGTGTATCAGCTTAGTTGTAGTTATTGTGTATCAGCTAGTTGTAGTTATTGTGTTGTGTATCAGCTAGTTGTAGTTATTGTGTATCAGTAGTTGTAGTTATGTTGTGTATCAGCTAGTTGTAGTTATTGTGTTCAGCTAGTTGTATCAGCTAGTTGTAGTTATTGTGTTGTGTATCAGCTAGTTGTAGTTATTGTGTATCAGCTAGTTGTAGTTATTGTGTATCAGCTAGTTGTAGTTATTGTGTATCAGCTAGTTGTAGTTATTGTGTATCAGCTAGTTGTAGTTATTGTGTTGTGTATCAGCTAGTTGTAGTTATTGTGTATCAGCTAGTTGTAGTTATTGTGTATCAGCTAGTTGTAGTTATTGTAGTTATTGTGTATCAGCTAGTTGTAGTTATTGTGTTGTATTAGTTGTATCAGCTAGTTGTAGTTATTGTGTATCAGCTAGTTGTAGTTATTGTGTATCAGCCAGTTGTAGTTATTGTGTATCAGCTAGTTGTAGTTATTGTTGTGCATCAGCTAGTTGTAGTTATTGTGTATCAGCTAGTTGTAGTTATTGTGTATCAGCTAGTTGTAGTTATTGCTAGTTGTGTAGTTATTGTGTATCAGCTAGTTGTAGTTATTGTGTATCAGCTAGTTGTAGTTATTGTGTATCAGCTAGTTGTAGTTATTGTGTATCAGCTAGTTGTAGTTATTGTGTATCAGCTAGTTTAGTGATTGTGTATCAGCTAGTTGTAGTTGTGTATCAGCTAGTTGTAGTTATTGTGTTGTGTATCAGTTGTTGTGTTGTGTATCTAGTTGTAGTTATTGTGTATCAGCTAGTTGTAGTTATTGTGTATCAGCTAGTTGTAGTTATTGTGTATCAGCTAGTTGTAGTTATTGTGTATCAGCTAGTTGTAGTTGTTGTGTATCAGCTAGTTGTAGTTATTGTGTTGTGTATCAGCTAGTTGTAGTTATTGTGTATCAGCTAGTTGTAGTTATTGTGTATCAGCTAGTTGTAGTTATTGTGTATCAGCTAGTTGTAGTTATTGTGTATCAGCTAGTTGTAGTTATTGTGTATCAGCTAGTTGTAGTTATTGTGTATCAGTAGTTGTAGTTATTGTGTATCAGCTAGTTGTAGTTATTGTGTATCAGCTAGTTGTAGTTATTGTGTATCAGCTAGTTGTAGTTATTGTGTTGTGTATCAGCTAGTTGTAGTTATTGTGTATCAGCTAGTTGTAGTTATTGTGTATCAGCTAGTTGTAGTTATTGTGTATCAGCTAGTTGTAGTTATTGTGTGTATCAGCTAGTTGTAGTTATTGTGTATCAGCTAGTTGTAGTTATTGTGTATCAGCTAGTTGTAGTTATTGTGTATCAGCTAGTTGTAGTTGTGTTGTGTATCAGCTAGTTGTAGTTATTGTGTATCAGTTATTGTAGTATTGTGTATCAGCTAGTTGTAGTTATTGTGTATCAGCTAGTTGTAGTTATTGTGTATCAGCTAGTTGTAGTTATTGTGTATCAGCTAGTTGTAGTTATTGTGTATCAGCTAGTTGTAGTTATTGTGTTGTGTATCAGCTAGTTGTAGTTATTGTGTATCAGCTAGTTGTAGTTATTGTGTATCAGCTAGTTGTAGTTATTGTGTATCAGCTAGTTGTAGTTAGTTATTGTTGTAGTTTGTGTATCAGCTAGTTGTAGTTATTGTTGTATCAGCTAGTTGTAGTTATCAGCTAGTGTTGTGTATCAGCTAGTTGTAGTTATTGTGTATCAGCTAGTTGTAGTTATTGTGTATCAGCTAGTTGTAGTTATTGTGTATCAGCTAGTTGTAGTTATTGTGTTGTGTATCAGCTAGTTGTAGTTATTGTGTATCAGCTAGTTGTAGTTATTGTGTATCAGCTAGTTGTAGTTATTGTGTATCAGCTAGTTGTAGTGATTTGTATCAGCTAGTTGTAGTTATGTTGTGTATCAGCTAGTTGTAGTTATTGTGTATCAGCTAGTTGTAGTTATTGTGTATCAGCTAGTTGTAGTTATTGTGTATCAGCTAGTTGTAGTTATTGTGTATCAGCTAGTTGTAGTTATTGTGTATCAGCTAGTTGTAGTTATTGTGTATCAGCCAGTTGTAGTTATTGTGTATCAGCTAGTTGTAGTTATTGTGTTGTGTATCAGCTAGTTGTAGTTATTGTGTATCAGCTAGTTGTAGTTATTGTGTATCAGCTAGTTGTAGTTATTGTGTATCAGCTAGTTGTAGTTATTGTGTTGTGTATCAGCTAGTTGTAGTTATTGTGTATCAGCTAGTTGTAGTTATTGTGTATCAGTTATTGTGTATCAGCTAGTTGTAGTTATTGTGTATCAGCTAGTTGTAGTGTATCAGCTAGTTGTAGTTATTGTGTATCAGCTAGTTGTAGTTATTGTGTATCAGCTAGTTGTAGTTATTGTGTATCAGCTAGTTGTAGTTATTGTGTATCAGCTAGTTGTAGTTATTGTGTATCAGCTAGTTGTAGTTATTGTGTATCAGCTAGTTGTAGTTATTGTGTATCAGCTAGTTGTAGTTATTGTGTATCAGCTAGTTGTAGTTATTGTGTATCAGCCAGTTGTAGTTATTGTGTATCAGCTAGTTTATCAGCTAGTTGTAGTTATTGTGTATCAGCTAGTTGTAGTTATTGTGTATCAGCTAGTTGTAGTTATTGTGTATCAGCTAGTTGTAGTTATTGTGTTGTGTATCAGCTAGTTGTAGTTATTGTGTATCAGCTAGTTGTAGTTATTGTGTATCAGCTAGTTGTAGTTATTGTGTTGTGTATCAGCTAGTTGTAGTTATTGTGTATCAGCTAGTTGTAGTTATTGTGTATCAGCTAGTTGTAGTTATTGTGTTGTGTATCAGCTAGTTGTAGTTATTGTGTATCAGCTAGTTGTAGTTATTGTGTTGTGTATCAGCTAGTTGTAGTTGTTGTGTTGTGTATCAGCTAGTTGTATTATTGTGTATCAGCTAGTTGTAGTTATTGTGTTGTGTATCAGCTAGTTGTAGTTATTGTGTATCAGCTAGTTGTAGTTATTGTGTATCAGCTAGTTGTAGTTATTGTGTTTGTGTATCAGCTAGTTGTAGTTATTGTGTATCAGCTAGTTGTAGTTATTGTGTATCAGTTAGTTGTAGTTATTGTGTTGTGTATCAGCTAGTTGTAGTTGTATCAGCTAGTTGTAGTTATTGTGTATCAGCTAGTTAGTTATTGTGTATCAGCTAGTTGTAGTTATTGTGTTGTATCAGCTAGTTGTAGTTATTGTGTATCAGCTAGTGTATCAGCTAGTTGTAGTTATTGTGTATCAGCTAGTTGTAGTTATTGTGTTGTGTATCAGTTAGTTGTAGTTATTGTGTTGTGTATCAGCTAGTTGTAGTTATTGTGTATCAGCTAGTTGTAGTTATTGTGTATCAGCTAGTTGTAGTTATTGTGTATCAGCTAGTTGTGGTTATTGTGTTGTGTATCAGCTAGTTGTAGTTATTGTGTATCAGCTAGTTGTAGTTATTGTGTATCAGCTAGTTGTAGTTATTGTGTATCAGCTAGTTGTAGTTGTTGTGTATCAGCTAGTTGTAGTTATTGTTGTGTATCAGCTAGTTGTAGTTATTGTGTATCAGCTAGTTGTAGTTATTGTGTGTATCAGCTAGTTGTAGTTATTGTGTATCAGCTAGTTGTAGTTGTTGTGTTGTGTATCAGCTAGTTGTAGTTATTGTGTATCAGCTAGTTGTAGTTATTGTGTATCAGCTAGTTGTAGTTATTGTGTTGTGTATCAGCTAGTTGTAGTTATTGTGTATCAGCTAGTTGTAGTTATTGTGTATCAGCTAGTTGTAGTTATTGTGTATCAGCTAGTTGTAGTTATTGTGTATCAGCTAGTTGTAGTTATTGTGTATCAGCTAGTTGTAGTTATTGTGTTGTGTATCAGCTAGTTGTAGTTATTGTGTTGTGTATCAGCTAGTTGTAGTTATTGTTGTATCAGCTAGTTGTAGTTGTGTGTATCAGCTAGTTGTAGTTGTGTATCAGCTAGTTGTAGTGATTGTGTATCAGCTAGTTGTAGTTATTGTGTATCAGCTAGTTGTAGTTATTGTGTATCAGCTGTTGTAGTTATTGTGTTGTGTATCAGCTAGTTGTAGTTATTGTGTATCAGCTAGTTGTATCAGCTAGTTGTAGTTATTGTGTATCAGCTAGTTGTATCAGTAGTTGTGTTGTGTATCAGCTAGTTGTAGTTATTGTGTTGTGTATCAGCTATTGTATCAGCTAGTTGTAGTTATTGTGTTGTGTATCAGCTAGTTGTAGTTATTGTGTTGTGTATCAGCTAGTTGTAGTTATTGTGTATCAGCTAGTTGTAGTTATTGTGTTGTGTATCAGCTAGTTGTAGTTATTGTGTATCAGCTAGTTGTAGTTATTGTGTTATCAGCTAGTTGTAGTTGTGTGTATTGTTGTATCAGCTAGTTGTAGTTATTGTGTATCTAGCAGCTAGTTGTAGTTATTGTGTATCAGCTAGTTGTGTTGTTGTGTATCAGCTAGTTGTATTGTGTGTATCAGCTAGTTGTAGTTATTGTGTATCAGCTGTTGTATCAGCTAGTTGTAGTTATTGTGTATCAGCTAGTTGTAGTTATTGTGTATCAGCTAGTTGTAGTTATTGTGTTGTGTATCAGCTAGTTGTAGTTATTGTGTTGTGTATCAGCTAGTTGTAGTTATTGTGTTGTGTATCAGCTAGTTGTAGTTATTGTGTATCAGCTAGTTGTAGTTATTGTGTATCAGCTAGTTGTAGTTATTGCGTATCAGCTAGTTGTTGTGTTGTGTATCAGCTGGTTGTAGTTATTGTGTATCAGCTAGTTGTTGTGTTTATTGTGTATCAGCTAGTTGTAGTTATTGTGTATCAGCTAGTTGTAGTTATTGTGTATCAGCTAGTTGTAGTTATTGTGTATCAGTTAGTTGTAGTTATTGTGTTGTGCATCAGCTAGTTTGTAGTTATTGTGTTGTGTATCAGCTAGTTGTAGTTATTGTGTATCAGCTAGTTGTAGTGATTGTGTATCAGCTAGTTGTAGTTATTGTGCGTATCAGCTAGTTGTAGTTATTGTGTATCAGCTAGTTGTAGTTATTGTGTTGTATCAGCTAGTTGTGTTGTTGTGTATCAGCTAGTTGTAGTTATTGTGTTGTGTATCAGTTAGTTGTAGTTATTGTGTTGTGTATCAGCTAGTTGTAGTTATTGTGTATCAGCTAGTTGTAGTTATTGTGTATCAGCTAGTTGTTTATTGTGTATCAGCTAGTTGTAGTTATTGTGTATCAGCTAGTTGTAGTTATTGTGTATCAGCTAGTTGTTAGTGTGTATCAGCTAGTTGTAGTTATGTATCAGCTAGTTGTAGTTATTGTGTATCAGCTAGTTGTAGTTATTGTGTTGTGTATCAGCTAGTTGTAGTTGTAGTTATTGTGTATCAGCTAGTTGTAGTTATTGTGTATCAGCTAGTTGTAGTTATTGTGTATCAGCTAGTTGTAGTTATTGTGTATCAGCTAGTTGTAGTTATTGTGTATCAGCTAGTTGTAGTTATTGTGTATCAGCTAGTTGTAGTTATTGTGTATCAGTTAGTTGTAGTTATTGTGTATCAGCTAGTTGTAGTTATTGTGTTGTGCATCAGCTAGTTGTAGTTATTGTGTGTATCAGCTAGTTGTAGTTATTGTGTATCAGCTAGTTGTAGTTATTGTGTGTGTATCAGCTAGTTGTAGTTATTGTGTTGTGTATCAGCTAGTTGTAGTTATTGTGTATCAGCTAGTTGTAGTTATTGTGTATCAGCTAGTTGTATCAGTTATTGTGTATCAGCTAGTTGTAGTTATTGTGTTGTGTATCAGCTAGTTGTATTATTGTGTATCAGCTAGTTGTAGTTATTGTGTATCAGCTAGTTGTAGTTATTGTGTATCAGCTAGTTGTAGTTATTGTGTATCAGCTAGTTGTAGTTAGTTGTAGTTGTGTGTATCAGCTAGTTGTAGTTATTGTGTATCAGCTAGTTGTAGTTATTGTGTTGTGTATCAGTTAGTTGTAGTTATTGTGTTGTGTATCAGCTAGTTGTAGTTATTGTGTATCAGTTAGTTGTAGTTAGACAGCTAGTTGTGTTGTGTATCAGCTAGTTGTAGTTATTGTGTATCAGCTAGTTGTAGTTGTGTGTATCAGTTAGTTGTAGTTATCAGCCAGTTGTATCAGCTAGTTGTAGTTATTGTTATCAGCTGTTGTAGTTATTGTGTATCAGTTAGTTGTAGTTATTGTGTATCAGCTAGTTGTAGTTATTGTATCAGCTAGTTGTAGTTATTGTGTATCAGCTAGTTGTAGTTATTGTGTATCAGCTAGTTGTAGTTATTGTGTATCAGCTAGTTGTAGTAGTTGTGTATCAGTTAGTTGTGTTATTGTGTATCAGCTAGTTGTAGTTATTGTGTATCAGCTAGTTGTAGTTATTGTGTATCAGCTAGTTGTAGTTATTGTGTATCAGTAGTTGTAGTTATTGTGTATCAGCTAGTTGTAGTTCAGCTAGTTGTAGTTATTGTGTATCAGCTAGTTGTAGTTATTGTGTATCAGCTAGTTGTAGTTATTGTGTTGTGTATCAGTTAGTTGTTGTGTATCAGCTAGTTGTAGTTATTTGTGTATCAGCTAGTTGTAGTTATTGTGTATCAGCTAGTTGTAGTTATTGTGTATCAGCTAGTTGTAGTTATTGTGTATCAGCTAGTTGTAGTTATTGTGTATCAGCTAGTTGTAGTTATTGTGTATCAGCTAGTTGTAGTTATTGTGTATCAGTTAGTTGTAGTTATTGTGTTGTGTATCAGTTAGTTGTAGTTATTGTGTATCAGCTAGTTGTAGTTATTGTGTATCAGCTAGTTGTAGTTGTTGTGTATCAGCTAGTTGTAGTTATTAGTTGTGTTGTGTATCAGCTAGTTGTAGTTATTGTGTATCAGCTAGTTGTATTGTTTGTGTATCAGTTAGTTGTAGTTATTGTGTTGTGTATCAGCCAGTTGTAGTTATTGTGTATCAGCTTTGTAGTTATTGTGTATCAGCTAGTTGTAGTTATTGTGTATCAGCTAGTTGTAGTTATTGTGTTGTGTATCAGTTAGTTGTAGTTGTGTATCAGCTAGTTGTAGTTATTGTGTATCAGCTAGTTGTGTTGTGTATCAGCTAGTTGTAGTTATTGTGTATCAGCTAGTTGTAGTTTGTGTATCAGCTAGTTGTAGTGATTGTGTATCAGCTAGTTGTAGTTTGTGTATTAGTTGTTGTGTGTATCAGCTAGTTGTAGTGATTGTGTATCAGCTAGTTGTAGTTGTGTGTATCAGCTAGTTGTAGTTATTGTGTATCAGCTAGTTGTAGTTATTGTGTATCAGCTAGTTGTAGTTATTGTGTATCAGCTAGTTGTAGTTATTGTGTATCAGCTAGTTGTAGTGATTGTGTATCAGCTAGTTGTAGTGATTGTGTATCAGTTAGTTGTAGTTATTGTGTTGTGTATCAGCCAGTTGTAGTTATTGTGTATCAGCTAGTTGCTAGTTATTGTGTATCAGCTAGTTGTAGTGTATCAGTTAGTTGTATCAGCTAGTTGTAGTTATTGTGTATCAGCTAGTTGTAGTTATTGTGTATCAGCTAGTTGTAGTTATTGTGTATCAGCTAGTTGTAGTGATTGTGTATCAGCTAGTTGTAGTTATTGTGTATCAGCTAGTTGTAGTTATTGTGTATCAGCTAGTTGTAGTTATTGTGTATCAGCTAGTTGTAGTTATTGTGTATCAGCTAGTTGTAGTTATTGTGTATCAGTTAGTTGTAGTTATTGTGTATCAGCTAGTTGTAGTTATTGTGTATCAGCTAGTTGTAGTTATTGTGTATCAGCTAGTTGTAGTTATTGTGTATCAGCTAGTTGTAGTTATTTGTGTTATTGTGTATCAGCTAGTTGTAGTTATTGTGTATCAGCTAGTTAGTTATTGTGTATCAGCTAGTTGTAGTTATTGTGTATCAGCTAGTTGTATTATTGTGTATCAGCTAGTTGTAGTTATTGTGTATCAGCTAGTTGTAGTGATTGTGTATCAGCTAGTTGTAGTTATTGTGTATCAGCTAGTTGTAGTTATTGTGTTGTGTATCATCAGCTAGTTGTAGTTATTGTGTATCAGCTAGTTGTAGTTATTGTGTATCAGCTAGTTGTAGTTATTGTGTATCAGCTAGTTGTAGTTATTGTGTATCAGCTAGTTGTAGTTATTGTGTATCAGTTAGTTGTCAGTTAGTTGTGTTGTGTATCAGCTAGTTGTAGTTATTGTGTATCAGCTAGTTGTTAGTTGTGTTGTGTATCAGCTAGTTGTAGTTATTGTGTATCAGCTAGTTGTAGTTATTGTGTATCAGCTAGTTGTGTGTATCAGCTAGTTGTAGTTATTGTGTATCAGCTAGTTGTAGTTATTGTGTTGTGTATCAGCTAGTTGTAGTTATTGTGTATCAGCTAGTTGTAGTTATTGTGTATCAGCTAGTTGTAGTTATTGTGTTGTGTATCAGCTAGTTGTAGTTATTGTGTTGTAGTTGTAGTTATTGTGTATCAGCTAGTTGTAGTTATTGTGTTGTGTATCAGCTAGTTGTAGTTATTGTGTATCAGCTAGTTGTAGTTATTGTGTATCAGCTAGTTGTAGTTATTGTGTTGTGTATCAGCTAGTTGTAGTTATTGTGTATCAGCTAGTTGTAGTTGTGTTGTGTATCAGCTAGTTGTAGTTATTGTGTATCAGCTAGTTGTATCAGCTAGTTGTAGTTGTTGTGTTGTGTATCAGCTAGTTGTAGTTATTGTGTATCAGCTAGTTGTATTATTGTGTATCAGCTAGTTGTAGTTATTGTGTTGTGTATCAGCTAGTTGTAGTTTGTAGTTGTGTATCAGCTAGTTGTAGTTATTGTGTATCAGCTAGTTGTAGTTATTGTGTATCAGCTGTGTATCAGCTAGTTGTAGTTATTGTGTATCAGCTAGTTGTAGTTATTGTATCAGTAGTTGTAGTTAGTTTGTGTATCAGTTAGTTGTAGTTATTGTGTATCAGCTAGTTGTAGTTATTGTGTATCAGCTAGTTGTGTGTTGTGTATCAGCTAGTTGTAGTTATTGTGTATCAGCTAGTTGTAGTTATTGTGTTGTGTGTATCAGCTAGTTGTAGTTATTGTGTATCAGCTAGTTGTAGTTGTTGTGTATCAGCTAGTTGTAGTTGTGTGTATCAGCTAGTTGTAGTTATTGTGTATCAGCTAGTTGTAGTTGTTGTGTATCAGCTAGTTGTAGTTATTGTGTATCAGCTAGTTGTAGTTATCAGCTAGTTGTGTTGTGTATCAGCTAGTTGTAGTTATTGTGTATCAGCTAGTTGTAGTTATTGTGTATCAGCTAGTTGTAGTTATTGTGTATCAGCTAGTTGTAGTTATTGTGTATCAGCTAGTTGTAGTTATTGTGTATCAGCTAGTTGTAGTTATTGTGTTATCAGCTAGTTGTAGTTATTGTGTATCAGCTAGTTGTAGTTATTGTGTATCAGCTAGTTGTAGTTATTGTGTATCAGCTAGTTGTAGTTATTGTGTATCAGTTAGTTGTAGTTATTGTGTATCAGCCAGTTGTAGTTATTGTGTATCAGCTAGTTGTAGTGATTGTGTATCAGCTAGTTGTAGTTATTGTGTTGTGTATCAGCTAGTTGTAGTTATTGTGTATCAGCTAGTTGTAGTGATTGTGTATCAGCTAGTTGTAGTGATTGTGTATCAGCTAGTTGTAGTTATTGTGTATCAGCTAGTTGTAGTTATTGTGTATCAGCTAGTTGTAGTTATTGTGTATCAGCTAGTTGTAGTTATTGTGTTGCTAGTTGTATCAGTTATTGTGTATCAGCTATTGTGTGATGTGTATCAGCTAGTTGTAGTTATTGTGTATCAGCTAGTTGTAGTTATTGTGTATCAGCTAGTTGTAGTTATTGTGTATCAGCTAGTTGTAGTTATTGTGTATCAGCTAGTTGTAGTTATTGTGTATCAGCTAGTTGTAGTTGTGTATCAGCTAGTTGTAGTTATTGTGTGTATCAGCTAGTTGTAGTTATTGTGTATCAGCTAGTTGTAGTTATTGTGTATCAGCTAGTTGTAGTTATTGTGTATCAGCTGTTGTAGTTTATCAGCTAGTTGTAGTTATTGTGTATCAGCTAGTTGTAGTTATTGTGTATCAGCTAGTTGTTGTGTATCAGCTAGTTGTAGTTATTGTGTATCAGCTAGTTGTAGTTATTGTGTATCAGCTAGTTGTAGTTATTGTGTATCAGCTAGTTGTAGTTATTGTGTATCAGCTAGTTGTAGTTATTGTGTATCAGCTAGTTGTAGTGATTGTGTATCAGCTAGTTGTTATCAGCTAGTTGTAGTTATTGTGTATCAGCTAGTTGTAGTTTGTGTATCAGCTAGTTGTAGTTATTGTGTATCAGCTAGTTGTAGTTATTGTGTATCAGCTAGTTGTAGTTATTGTGTATCAGCTAGTTGTTGTAGTTATTGTTGTAGTTATTGTGTATCAGCTAGTTGTATCAGCTAGTTGCTAGTTGTAGCTAGTTGTAGTTATTAGTTGTAGTTATGTGTATCAGCTAGTTGTAGTTATTGTGTATCAGTAGTTGTAGTCAGCTAGTTGTAGTTATTGTGTTGTGTATCAGCTAGTTGTAGTTATTGTGTATCAGCTAGTTGTAGTTATTGTGTATCAGCTAGTTGTAGTTGTTGTGTATCAGCTAGTTGTATCATTGTGTATCAGTAGTTGTAGTTATTGTGTATCAGCTAGTTGTAGTTATTGTGTATCAGCTAGTTGTAGTTATTGTGTATCAGCTAGTTGTAGTTAGTTATCAGCTAGTTGTAGTTATTGTGTTGTATCAGCTAGTTGTAGTTATTGTGTATCAGCTAGTTGTTGTTGTGTATCAGCTAGTTGTAGTTATTGTGTATCAGCTAGTTGTAGTTATTGTGTGTATCAGCTAGTTGTAGTTATTGTGTATCAGTTAGTTGTGTTATCAGCTAGTTGTAGTTATTGTGTATCAGCTAGTTGTAGTTATTGTGTATCAGCTAGTTGTAGTTATTGTGTATCAGCTAGTTGTAGTTATTGTGTATCAGCTAGTTGTAGTTATTGTGTATCAGCTAGTTGTAGTTATTGTGTATCAGCTAGTTGTAGTTATTGTGTATCAGCTAGTTGTAGTTATTGTGTATCAGCTAGTTGTAGTTATTGTGTTGTAGTTATTGTGTATCAGCTAGTTGTAGTTATTGTGTATCAGCTAGTTGTAGTTATTGTGTTGTGTATCAGCTAGTTGTAGTTAGTGTATCAGCTAGTTGTAGTTATGTGTATCAGTTGTAGTTATTGTGTATCTAGTTGTAGTTGGTGTATCAGCTAGTTGTATTTGTGTATCAGCTAGTTTATTGTGTATCAGCTAGTTGTATTGTGTTGTGTATCAGCTAGTTGTAGTTATTGTGTATCAGCTAGTTGTAGTTATTGTGTATCAGCTAGTTGTAGTGATTGTGTATCAGTTAGTTGTAGTTATTGTGTTGTGTATCAGCTAGTTGTAGTTATTGTGTATCAGCTAGTTGTATCAGCTAGTTGTAGTTGTGTATCAGCTAGTTGTAGTTATTGTGTATCAGCTAGTTGTGTGATTGTAGTGATTGTGTATCAGCTAGTTGTAGTTATTGTGTATCAGCTAGTTGTAGTTTGTAGTTGTGTATCAGCTAGTTGTAGTTATATCAGCTAGTTGTAGTTATTGTGTATCAGCTAGTTGTAGTTATTGTGTATCAGCTAGTTGTAGTAGTGTATCAGCTAGTATCAGCTGTAGTTATTGTGTATCAGCTAGTTGTAGTTAGTGTATCAGCTGTTGTATTAGTGTATCAGCTAGTTGTAGTTATTGTGTATCAGCTAGTTGTTATTGTGTATCAGCTAGTTGTAGTTATTGTGTATCAGCTAGTTGTAGTTATTGTGTATCAGCTAGTTGTAGTTATTGTGTATCAGCTAGTTGTATCAGCTAGTTGTAGTTGATTGTGTATCAGCTAGTTGTAGTTATTGTATCAGTAGTTGTAGTTATTGTGTATCAGCTAGTTGTAGTTATTGTGTATCAGCTAGTTGTAGTTATTGTGTATCAGCTAGTTGTAGTTATTGTGTATCAGCTAGTTGTAGTTATTGTGTATCAGCTAGTTGTAGTTATTGTGTATCAGCTAGTTGTAGTTATTGTGTATCAGCTAGTTGTAGTTGTGTATCAGCTAGTTATTGTGTATCAGCTAGTTGTAGTTATTGTGTATCAGCTAGTTGTAGTTATTGTGTATCAGCTAGTTGTAGTTATTGTGTATCAGCTAGTTGTAGTTATGTATCAGCTAGTTGTAGTTAGTGTGTATTAGTTGTAGTTATTGTGTATCAGTTAGTTGTAGTTATTGTGTTGTGTATCAGCTAGTTGTAGTTATTGTGTATCAGCTAGTTGTAGTTATTGTGTATCAGCTAGTTGTAGTTGTAGTAGTTGTAGTTATTGTGTATCAGCTAGTTGTAGTTATTGTGTAGTTGTAGTTATTGTAGTATCAGCTAGTTGTAGTTATTGTGTATCAGCTAGTTGTAGTTATATTAGTTGTATCAGCTAGTTGTAGTTATTGTGTTGTGTATCAGCTAGTTGTAGTTATTGTGTATCAGTTAGTTGTAGTTATTGTGTATCAGCTAGTTGTAGTTATTGTGTATCAGCTAGTTGTAGTTATTGTGTATCAGCTAGTTGTAGTTATTGTGTATCAGTTAGTTGTAGTTATTGCGTATCCAAAACACCAGTCTCAACTCAACAGTGAAGAGGTGACTCCGGGATGCTGGTCTTCTAGACAGAGTTCCTCTGTCCAGTGTCTGTGTTCTTTTTCCCATTTTAATATTTTATTTTTATTGGCCAGTCTGAGATATGGCTTTTTCTTTGCAACTCTGCCTAAAAATCCAGCATCCCGATGTCGCCTCTTCACTGTTGACGTTGAGACTGGTGTTTTGCAGGTACTATTTAATGAAGCTGCCAGTTGAGGACTTGTGAGGCGTCTGTTTCTCAAACTAGACACCATAATGTACTTGTCCTCTTGCTCAGTTGTGCACCGGGGCCTCCCACTCCTCTTTCTATTATGGTTAGTTTGCGCTGTTCTGGGAAGGGAGTAGTACACAGCTAGTACTGTACAAACATAATTGCAAAAGGGTTTTCTAATAATCAATTAGCCTTTTAAAAGGATACATTTGTATTAGCTAACACAATGTGCCATTGGCTAACACAACGTGCCATTGGCTAACACAACGTGCCATTGGCTAACACAACGTGCCATTAGCTAACACAACGTGCCATTAGCTAACACAACGTGCCATTGGCTAACACAACGTGCCATTGGCTAACACAACGTGCCATTGGCTAACACAACGTGACATTGGAACACAGGAATGATGGTTGCTGATAATGGGCCTCTGTACGCCTATGTAGATATTCCATTAAAAATCAGACGTTTCCAGCTACAGTAGTCAATTACAACATTAACAATGTCTACACTGTATTTCTGATCAATTTGATGTTATTTTAATGGACAACAAATTATGCTTTTATTTCAGGACATTTCTAAGTGACCTCAAACTTTTGAACGGTAGTATGTGTGTAGTACAGTAGGTAGTGTATGTGTAGTACAGTAGGTAGTGTGTGTGTAGTACAGTAGGTAGTGTATGTGTAGTACAGTAGGTAGTGTGTGTGTAGTACAGTAGGTAGTGTATGTGTAGTACAGTAGGTAGTGTGTGTGTAGTACAGTAGGTAGTGTATGTGTAGTACAGTAGGTAGTGTATGTGTAGTACAGTAGGTAGTGTGTGTGTAGTACAGTAGGTAGTGTGTGTGTAGTACAGTAGGTAGTGTGTGTGTAGTACAGTAGGTAGTGTGTGTGTAGTACAGTAGGTAGTGTATGTGTAGTACAGTAGGTAGTGTATGTGTAGTACAGTAGGTAGTGTGTGTGTAGTACAGTAGGTAGTGTGTGTGTAGTACAGTAGGTAGTGTATGTGTAGTACAGTAGGTAGTGTATGTGTATACAGTAGGTAGTGTGTGTGTAGTACAGTAGGTAGTGTGTGTGTAGTACAGTAGGTAGTGTATGTGTAGTACAGTAGGTAGTGTGTGTGTAGTACAGTTAGTGTGTGTGTAGTACAGTGGCTGGTGTGTGTGTGTACAGTAGGTAGTGTGTGTGTAGTACAGTAGGTAGTGTGTGTGTAGTACAGTAGGTAGTGTGTGTGTAGTACAGCTAGTGTGTGTGTAGTACAGTAGGTAGTGTGTGTGTAGTACAGTGGGTAGTGTGTGTGGTACAGTAGGTAGTGTGTGTGTAGTACAGTAGGTAGTGTGTGTGTAGTACAGTCAGGTAGTGTGTGTGTAGTACAGTAGGTAGTGTGTGTGTAGTACAGTAGGTAGTGTGTGTGTAGTACAGTAGGTAGTGTGTGTGTAGTACAGTAGGTAGTGTGTGTGTGTAGTACAGTAGGTAGTGTGTGTGTAGTCAGTAGGTAGTGTGTGTAGTACAGTAGGTAGTGTGTGTGTAGTACAGTAGGTAGTGGTGTGTGTGTGTAGTACAGTAGGTAGTGTGTGTGTAGTACAGTAGGTAGTGTATGTGTAGTACAGTAGGTAGTGTATGTGTAGTACAGTAGGTAGTGTATGTGTAGTACAGTAGGTAGTGTATGTGTAGTACAGTAGGTAGTGTATGTGTGTGTAGTACAGTAGGTAGTGTGTGTAGTACAGTAGGTAGTGTGTGTGTGGTACAGTAGGTAGTGTGTGTGTAGTACAGTAGGTAGTGTGTGTGTAGTACAGTAGGTGGTGTATGTGTAGTACAGTAGGTAGTGTGTGTGTAGTACAGTAGGTAGTGTATGTGTAGTACAGTAGGTAGTGTGTGTGTAGTACAGTAGGTAGTGTGTGTGTAGTACAGTAGGTAGTGTGTGTGTAGTACAGTAGGTAGTGTGTGTGTAGTACAGTAGGTAGTGTGTGTGTAGTACAGTAGGTAGTGTGTGTGTAGTACAGTACAGTGTGTGGTAGTAGTGGTAGTGTGTGTAGTACAGTAGGTAGTGTGTGTGTAGTACAGTAGGTAGTGTGTGTGTAGTACAGTGGGTAGTGTTATGTGTAGTACAGTAGGTAGTGTGTGTGTAGTACAGTAGGTAGTGTATGTGTAGTACAGTAGGGTGTATGTGAAGTACAGTAGGTAGTGTGTGTGTAGTACAGTAGGTAGTGTGTGTGTAGTACAGTAGGGTAGTGTGTGTGGTACAGTGGTAGTGTGTGTGTAGTACAGTAGGTAGTGTGTGTGTAGTACAGTAGGTAGGTGTGTGTATGTGTAGTACAGTAGGTAGTGTGTGTGTAGTACAGTAGGTAGTGTGTGTGTAGTACAGTAGGTAGTGTGTGTGTAGTACAGTAGGTAGTGTGTGTGTGTAGTACAGTAGGTAGTGTGTGTGTAGTACAGTAGGTAGTGTGTGTGTAGTACAGTAGGTAGTGTGTGTGTAGTACAGTGGGTAGTGTATGTGTAGTACAGTAGGTAGTGTGTGTGTAGTACAGTGGGTAGTGTGTGTGTAGTACAGTAGGTAGTGTGTGTGTAGTACAGTAGGTAGTGTGTGTAGTACAGTAGGTAGTGTGTGTGTAGTACAGTAGGTAGTGTGTGTGTAGTACAGTGGGTAGTGTATGTGTAGTACAGTAGGTAGTGTGTGTGTAGTACAGTAGGTAGTGTGTGTGTAGTACAGTAGGTAGTGTGTGTGTAGTACAGTAGGTAGTGTGTGTGTAGTACAGTAGGTAGTGTATGTGTAGTACAGTAGGTAGTGTATGTGTAGTACAGTAGGTAGTGTGTGTGTAGTACAGTAGGTAGGTGTGTGTAGTGTGTGTGTAGTACAGTAGGTAGTGTGTGTGTAGTACAGTAGGTAGTGTGTGTGTAGTACAGTAGGTAGTGTATGTGTAGTACAGTAGGTAGTGTATGTGTAGTACAGTAGGTAGTGTGTGTAGTACAGTAGGTAGTGTGTGTGTGGTACAGTAGGTAGTGTGTGTGTAGTACAGTAGGTAGTGTGTGTGTAGTACAGTAGGTAGTGTGTGTGTGGTACAGTAGGTAGTGTGTGTGTAGTACAGTAGGTAGTGTATGTGTAGTACAGTAGGTAGTGTGTGTGTAGTACAGTAGGTAGTGTGTGTGTAGTACAGTAGGTAGTGTGTGTGTGTAGTACAGTAGGTAGTGTGTGTGTAGTACAGTAGGTAGTGTATGTGTAGTACAGTAGGTAGTGTGTGTGTAGTACAGTAGGTAGTGTGTGTGTAGTACAGTAGGTAGTGTGTGTGTAGTACAGTAGGTAGTGTGTGGTACGGTAGTGTAGTACAGTAGGGGTGTGTGTGTAGTACAGTAGGTAGTGTATGTGTAGTACAGTAGGTAGTGTGTGTGTAGTACAGTAGGTAGTGTATGTGTAGTACAGTAGGTAGTGTATGTGTAGTACAGTAGGTAGTGTGTGTGTAGTACAGTAGGTAGTGTATGTGTAGTACAGTAGGTAGTGTGTGTGTAGTACAGTAGGTAGTGTATGTGTAGTACAGTAGGTAGTGTGTGTGTAGTACAGTAGGTAGTGTGTGTGTAGTACAGTAGGTAGTGTATGTGTAGTACAGTAGGTAGTGTGTGTGTAGTACAGTAGGTAGTGTATGTGTAGTACAGTAGGTAGTGTGTGTGTAGTACAGTAGGTAGTGTGTGTGTAGTACAGTAGGTAGTGTGTGTAGTACAGTAGGTAGTGTGTGTGTAGTACAGTAGGTAGTGTATGTGTAGTACAGTAGGTAGTGTGTGTGTAGTACAGTAGGTAGTGTATGTGTAGTACAGTAGGTAGTGTGTGTGTAGTACAGTAGGTAGTGTATGTGTAGTACAGTAGGTAGTGTGTGTGTAGTACAGTAGGTAGTGTATGTGTAGTACAGTAGGTAGTGTGTGTGTAGTACAGTAGGTAGTGTATGTGTAGTACAGTAGGTAGTGTATGTGTAGTACAGTAGGTAGTGTGTGTGTAGTACAGTAGGTAGTGTGTGTGTAGTACAGTAGGTAGTGTGTGTGTAGTACAGTAGGTAGTGTATGTGTAGTACAGTAGGTAGTGTGTGGTAGTGGTAGTGTGTGTAGTACAGTAGGTAGTGTATGTGTAGTACAGTAGGTAGTGTGTGTGTAGTACAGTAGGTAGTGTGTGTGTAGTACAGTAGGTAGTGTATAGGTAGTGTGTGTAGTACAGTAGGTAGTGTATGTGTAGTACAGTAGGTAGTGTGTGTGTAGTACAGTAGGTAGTGTATGTGTAGTACAGTAGGTAGTGTGTGTGTAGTACAGTAGGTAGTGTGTGTGTAGTACAGTAGGTAGTGTGTGTGTAGTACAGTAGGTAGTGTATGTGTAGTACAGTAGGTAGTGTGTGTGTAGTACAGTAGGTAGTGTATGTGTAGTACAGTAGGTAGTGTGTGTGTAGTACAGTAGGTAGTGTATGTGTAGTACAGTAGGTAGTGTGTGTGTAGTACAGTAGGTAGTGTATGTGTAGTACAGTAGGTAGTGTGTGTAGTACAGTAGGTGTGTGTAGTACAGTAGGTAGTGTGTGTGTAGTACAGTAGGTAGTGTATGTGTAGTACAGTAGGTAGTGTGTGTGTAGTACAGTAGGTAGTGTATGTGTAGTACAGTAGGTAGTGTATGTGTAGTACAGTAGGTAGTGTATGTGTAGTACAGTAGGTAGTGTGTGTGTAGTACAGTAGGTAGTGTGTGTGTAGTACAGTAGGTAGTGTGTGTGTAGTACAGTAGGTAGTGTGTGTGTAGTACAGTAGGTAGTGTGTGTGTAGTACAGTAGGTAGTGTGTGTGTAGTACAGTAGGTAGTGTATGTGTAGTACAGTACACGTTGGAGTTGAATATAGCTACAGTACTAAAGCTGTGTATTCTTATTGTCAAAGAAAACACACTCAAATTATGTTTCAAATTCTTGTGGGTGTTTTGTGGACTTGACCACGCCTCTGAAAGAGCTAGCAATTGTTTACCTTTATTTAACAAATTCTCATTTTCAATGACGGCCTAGGAACAGTGGGGTTAACTGCCTTCTTCGGGGGCAGAACAACAGATTTGTACCTTGACAGCTCTGGGGTTTGAACTTGCAACCTTCCGGTTACTAGTCCAACGCTCTAACCACTAGACTACGCTGCCGCCCCTCCACTCTAACCACTAGGCTACGCTGCCGCCCCTATGTGAGGTACGTGAAGAGTAACAAACGGGTGAAATACATCATTTCCAACCGGAAACAGACCCGACAGCTCTGGATACACGACGTTATCTGACATCTAGCCTGACTCTCAGAGATAGAAAGGCAGAATTTAAATAAAGAGAAATCAACAACAACAACAACAACAACAACAACACATCAACATTAAATGTAACGGGGTCTTTTTGGTTCGGTAGGATGACAGCCACTCACAGCTTCCTCCTCCATCTCAGCCTGTATAGATGCTGTGCTGTGTCCATATATATACCCACCTTCAACTGCCCCAAAGCCCCCAAAGCCACTAAACAACGCTCTGCTATGACCAACCTTCTTTTGGTTCGGTAGGATGACAGCCACTCACAGCTTCCTCCTCCATCTCAGCCTGTATAGATGCTGTGCTGTGTCCATATATATACCCACCTTCAACTGCCCCAAAGCCACTAAACAACGCTCTGCTATGACCAACCTTCTTTTTGGTTCGGTAGGATGACAGCCACTCACAGCTTCCTCCTCCATCTCAGCCTGTATAGATGCTGTGCTGTGTCCATATATATACCCACCTTCAACTGCCCCAAAGCCACTAAACAACGCTCTGCTATGACCAACCTTCTTTTTGGTTCGGTAGGATGACAGCCACTCACAGCTTCCTCCTCCATCTCAGCCTGTATAGATGCTGTGCTGTGTCCATATATATACCCACCTTCAACTGCCCCAAAGCCACTAAACAACGCTCTGCTATGACCAACCTTCTTTTTGGTCCCTCTGACAGCCACTCACAGCTTCCTCCTCCATCTCAGCCTGTATAGATGCTGTGCTGTGTCCATATATATACCCACCTTCAACTGCCCCAAAGCCCCCAAAGCCACTAAACAACGCTCTGCTATGACCAACCTTCTGTTGTCCCTCTGACATACAAGAGTAGTGTCTCTGCAGTGTGTGTGTGTGTGTGTGTGTGTGTGTGTGTGTGTGTGTGTGTGTGTGTGTGTGTGTGTGTGTGTGTGTGTGTGTGTGTGTGTGTGTGTGTGTGTGTGTGTGTGTGCGTGTGCGCGTGCGCGTGCGTGTGTGCGTGCGCGTGTACTTTAATGTGTGTACACCTGTAGTGAATAACGGTCATGTGTGTGTGTGTGTGTGTGTGTGTGTGTACACCTGTAGTGAATAACGGTCATGTGTGTGTGTGTGTGTGTGTGTGTGTGTGTGTGTGTGTGTGTGTGTGTGTGTGTGTGTGTGTGTGTGCGTGTGTGTGTGTGTGTGTGCGTGCGTGCGTGCGTGCGTGCGTGCGTGTGCGTGTGTGCGTGCGTGCGCGTATACTTAATGTGTGTACACCTGTAGTGAATTACGGTCATGTGTGTGTGTGTCTCTGTGTGGCCACTAAGACCACTGGCAGGAGCAGTCGGTGGGTTCCTGTATAGAGTAGTTGACCCACGTGGAGTTGGCACTGCAGTAGAGCTGCACGGAGCGTCTCTGCAGCCCCATCTCACGGCAGCACTTACAGAACCTGGCGTACGTGTTGATGTTGTAGTTGTAAATACTGGCCGACGGACACTTCCCGTCACATGACACTATGTTGACCTGGAGGGAAAAAAAACAAACAACAAAAAATGTAACAAGGTGGATGTGATGCTAAATGTGAATATCTTAATCCTGCCGACTACGCCAAATATAGCATTAAGGACAGTTCGTAGCTGATCTACGCCATATAAAATGACCGTACGTCTTTAATCCAGGTGGTGTAGATGGGCTCTGAATTATCCTTAATGCGACGTAAAGATTATCTTTTTGCGTTTTCTTTTTTTTTTAAGACATCATGATAAAAGCCGTTATTGTGATGAAGATATTGCTCAACCGTCGTGGCACAATAATCCATGATGGACTTGACCCTCCTACTCATCCAGAAACAAGTTTCCCAGACATGGTGCTATTCCTACATGTTGAGGTAACATTTATATAACCAGGTCAGAATCAATTAAGACACAACAAAAAACGTACCGGTCTGTTACTGCGACAGTCGTTCTTCCGTATCGTCATCCTTACTGTCACCTTCTGACAGGACTTCCCATCCTCTTTACCTGCAGGGTTCACAAGTACAATGACCACACATCACATCAGTCTGGATCTGGTTCTGGTTCTGACCACACATCACATCAGTCTGGATCTGGTTCTGGTTCTGACCACACATCACATCAGTCTGGATCTGGTTCTGACCACACATCACATCAGTCTGGATCTGGTTCTGACCACACATCCCATCAGTCTGGATCTGGTTCTGACCACACATCACATCAGTCTGGATCTGGTTCTGACCACACATCCCATCAGTCTGGATCTGGTTCTGACCACTCACATCAGTCTGGATCTGGTTCTGACCACACATCCCATCAGTCTGGATCTGGTTCTGACCACACATCACATCAGTCTGGTTCTGGTTCTGACCACACATCACATCAGTCTGGATCTGGTTCTGACCACACATCACATCAGTCTGGATCTGGTTCTGACCACACATCACATCAGTCTGGATCTGGTTCTGACCACACATCACATCAGTCTGGATCTGGTTCTGACCACACATCCCATCAGTCTGGATCTGGTTCTGACCACACATTACATCAGTCTGGTTCTGGTTCTGACCACACATCCCATCAGTCTGGATCTGGTTCTGGTTCTGACCACACATCAGATCAGTCTGGATCTGATTCTGACCACACATCACATCAGTCTGGATCTGGTTCTGACCACACATCACATCAGTCTGGATCTGGTTCTGACCACACATCACATCAGTCTGGATCTGGTTCTGACCACACATCACATCAGTCTGGATCTGGTTCTGACCACACATCACATCAGTCTGGATCTGGTTCTGACCACACATCACATCAGTCTGGATCTGGTTCTGGTTCTGACCACACATCACATCAGTCTGGATCTGGTTCTGGCTCTGACCACACATCACATCAGTCTGGATCTGGTTCTGACCACACATCACATCAGTCTGGATCTGGTTCTGACCACACATCACATCAGTCTGGATCTGGTTCTGACCACACATCTCATCAATCTGGATCTGGTTCTGACCACACATCCCATCAGTCTTAATATGGTTCTCACCACAGATCTCATCAGTCTTGATCTGGTTCTGACCACACATCCCATCAGTCTGGATCTGGTTCTGGTTCTGACCACACATCCCATCAGTCTGGATCTGCTTCTGGTTCTGACCACACATCACATCAGTCTGGATCTGGTTCTGACCACACATCACATCAGTCTGGATCTGGTTCTGACCACACATCCCATCAGTCTGGATCTGGTTCTGACCACACATCCCATCAGTCTGGATCTGGTTCTGACCACACATCCCATCAGTCTGGATCTGGTTCTGACCACACATCCCATCAGTCTGGATCTGGTTCTGACCACACATCCCATCAGTCTGGATCTGGTTCTGACCACACATCACATCAGTCTGGATCTGGTTCTGACCACACATCACATCAGTCTGGATCTGGTTCTGAAGAACAACCATTAGACCAGAACTCTGATCTGCTGGTTCTGAAACCACAAACCATGAAGGAACACATCAGAGAGGACAGAGTTCTGAAACCATGAAGCAACACATGAACAGAGAGGATCAGAGGAAGTGAAACCACAAGCAACCCATCAGTCTGGATCTGGTTCTGAAACCATGAAGGAACACATCAGTCTGGATCTGGTTCCATGACCAACACATCCCACAGTCTGGATCAGGTTCTGAAACCAAGCAACACATCAGTCTGGATCAGAGTTCTGAAACCATGAAGGAACACATGAACAGAGAGAGAGACAGAGGAAGTAGAAACCATGAAGGAACACATGAACAGAGAGAGACAGAGGAAGTTCCATGAAGGAACACATCAACAGAGAGAGACAGAGGAAGTAGAAACCATGAAGCAACACATGAACAGAGAGAGACAGGTTCTGAAGGAACACATCCCAGAGAGTCAGAGGAAGTAGAAACCATGAAGCAACACATCAGTCTGGATCTGGTTCTGAAACCATGAAGGAACACATGAACAGAGAGAGACAGAGGAAGTAGAAACCATGAAGGAACACATGAACAGAGAGAGAGACAGAGTTCTGAAACCACAAGCAACACATGAACAGTCTGAGAAGTAGAAACCATGAAGGAACACATGAACAGAGAGGACAGAGGAAGTAGAAACCATGAAGGAACACATGAACAGAGAGGAGAGACAGAGTTCTGAAACCATGAAGGAACATATGAACAGTCTGGAACTGGTTCTGAAACCATGAAGGAACACATGGACAGAGAGATCAGAGGAAGTAGAAACCATGAAGGAACACATGAACAGAGAGGATCTGAGGAAGTAGAAACCATGAAGGAACACATCAGAGAGAGAGATCTGGTAGAAACCATGAAGGAACACATCCCACAGAGAGAGAGACAGAGGAAGTAGAAACCATGAAGGAACACATGAACAGAGGAGAGACAGAGGAAGTGAAACCATGAAGGAACACATGAACAGAGAGAGACAGAGGAAGTAGAAACCATGAAGGAACATATGAACAGAGAGAGAGACAGAGGAAGTAGAAACCATGAAGGAACACATGAACAGAGAGAGACAGAGGAAGTAGAAACCATGAAGGAACACATGAACAGAGAGAGAGACAGAGGAAGTAGAAACCATGAAGGAACACATGAACAGAGAGAGACAGAGGAAGTAGAAACCATGAAGGAACACATGAACAGAGAGAGACAGAGGAAGTAGAAACCATGAAGGAACACATGAACAGAGAGAGAGACAGAGGAAGTAGAAACCATGAAGGAACACATGAACAGAGAGAGACAGAGGAAGTAGAAACCATGAAGGAACACATGAACAGAGAGAGAGACAGAGGAAGTAGAAACCATGAAGGAACACATGAACAGAGAGAGAGAGAGGAAGTAGAAACCATGAAGGAACACATGAACAGAGAGAGAGAGAGGAAGTAGAAACCATGAAGGAACACATGAACAGAGAGAGACAGAGGAAGTAGAAACCATGAAGGAACACATGAACAGAGAGAGACAGAGGAAGTAGAAACCATGAAGGAACACATGAACAGAGAGAGACAGAGGAAGTAGAAACCATGAAGGAACACATGAACAGAGAGAGACAGAGGAAGTAGAAACCATGAAGGAACACATGAACAGAGAGAGACAGAGGAAGTAGAAACCATGAAGGAACACATGAACAGAGAGAGAGAGACAGAGGAAGTAGAAACCATGAAGGAACACATGAACAGAGAGAGAGACAGAGGAAGTAGAAACCATGAAGGAACACATGAACAGAGAGAGAGACAGAGGAAGTAGAAACCATGAAGGAACACATGAACAGAGAGAGACAGAGGAAGTAGAAACCATGAAGGAACACATGAACAGAGAGAGAGACAGAGGAAGTAGAAACCATGAAGGAACACATGAACAGAGAGAGAGACAGAGGAAGTAGAAACCATGAAGGAACACATGAACAGAGAGAGAGAGACAGAGGAAGTAGAAACCATGAAGGAACACATGAACAGAGAGAGAGAGAGGAAGTAGAAACCATGAAGGAACACATGAACAGAGAGAGAGAGACAGAGGAAGTAGAAACCATGAAGGAACACATGAACAGAGAGAGAGAGAGGAAGTAGAAACCATGAAGGAACACATGAACAGAGAGAGAGACAGAGGAAGTAGAAACCATGAAGGAACACATGAACAGAGAGAGACAGAGGAAGTAGAAACCATGAAGGAACACATGAACAGAGAGAGAGAGACAGAGGAAGTAGAAACCATGAAGGAACACATGAACAGAGAGAGACAGAGGAAGTAGAAACCATGAAGGAACACATGAACAGAGAGAGACAGAGGAAGTAGAAACCATGAAGCAACACATGAACAGAGAGAGAGACAGAGGGAGCAATAACAGTACAACTGTTGTCATGCTGTCAGAATGTAAATGGTACATAAAGACACAAGGTTTTTGTTAGCGACAATACCCCACGGCGGCAATATTGATTTTAACGTGAAATGGTTTAGGGAGGCCAGAAATATGTCATACTAGAATATCAATTGTATGAGAGGTCTGCGATGCGTAAGCCTATTGGTTTAATTCTCTGTGTAGACGAGGCGTCGGTGTAAAACAACAACATGGTAATTAATTCCTCTTTAAGGAATACCTAGGATAGGATAAGTAATCCCTCTCACCCCCCCCCTTAAGATTTAGATGCACTATTGTAAAGTGACTGTTCCACTGGATGTCATAAGGTGAATGCACCAATTTGTAAGTCGCTCTGGATAAGAGCGTCTGCTAAATGACTTAAATGTAAATGTAAAATTAACCAATGTGTAATTCCATCACAGAATTCTTTCCCCCACGTAGCTGCCTAGTTAATCAACTAAAATCCGTTACTAAGAATCCTATGTGATGATAACACATTACTACCCTGTGTACCTATTGACAAGGGTCTACTTTCAACCACTTCAAGCAGAAGACATAATGTTGACAATCTAATGGTTATACGACTGACATTTAATAATAATAATAATAATAAATGCCATTTAGCAGACGCTTTTATCCAAAGCGACTTACAGTCATGTGTGCATACATTCTACGTATGGTATGTGTATGGCAGAATATTTTTTTGCAATAGTTTATGACACAAAAAAACACACAAAAAAGCAAGACAAATGACATATCCCTGTTACAATGCATGGAGTTAATGTAATATCTAACATTTATCTCCTAGTAACACGGATATGTCCGTTGTGGTAAGAGGGAAAAGCCCACTATAACCTCTAATAAAAGTAAGAATTTAAAAATAAATAAAAAAAGTTTCAGAAACAGAACAGATACCCTTTCACCAGATCTAGTACTTGTTAGCAGGTGATGTTATTGTTTGGATAATATGGCATAAAATATTTCAGTGCTACTGCACGTCATCTTTCAGGAAGACTAGGATGGGGGGAAACTATTTTATTTACCTTTATTTAACTAGGTAAGTCAGTTAAGAACAAATTCTTATTTTCAATGACGGCCTGGGAACAGTGGGTTAACTGCCTGTTCAGGGGCAGAACAACAGATTTGTACCTTGTCAGCTCGGGGGTTTGAACTTGCAACCTTCCGGTTACTAGTCCAACACTCTAACCACTAGGCTACCCTGTCGCCCCACTATGGGAAGTATTATACATAAAGAGGAGCACACAATTATTTTAATAAATGGATATAAATTATACCATATTAGCCAAACCATTAGCGACAGTACAAACCCCCAGAACACCCGTGTTCAGCGGTACTAAAAGACGACCTACTACAGGTCAAGACACCATGCAGACATCTAACCGACTGCAGACTACTTGGCCACTACCAACAGTACATTGTTGGCGATCAACAATGCACTGCCCCCAACAGTGCAAAACGGGGAAAGATTTAGCTGTGTCATGTGATCCGCAGAGGACAATTGGAGGAAAAATGGCAACAAAATAGTGGATGACAACAACAAAAAATGACACAAAAAAAAAATGTTTTTTAAAATAAATAAATAATATAATATATATATATAATATATAATACATTTAATAAATGTTTTTTTTATAGTCTGTTTTGACTTGTCCTGTACTGTAATTGTTTATGTAAAAAATAAATAAAAAAGGGAGTACATTGTTGGATATCAACAATGGTGCTGGCAAGCCTTGTTGTCTCATAGAGATCTGTATCAGTGACGGGTACCTCGTTCACAGTTTGTGTTAACTGTGGGTGTCAGGGGACTAACAGGGAAGGGGAAGAGAGAATATCCGGTACCTGGTGGGATTGGTACACCATGGTCAGATTGCACACCAACACAAAAAAAGGAAGAAAAGTAACCCAACTCTCTCTATCTAGTTCTATGTGCTTTTCAATGACGTTACCGTAAATACCATAGTAGCATTTCTATATGCTTTTCAATGAAGTTACCGTAAATACCATAGTAGCAGTTCTATATGCTTTTCAATGATGTTACCGTAAATACCATAGTAGCATTTCTATATGCTTTTCAATGATTTCTATATGCGATTACCGTAAATACCATAGTAGCATTTCTACTTACCATATTGCAGTTCTATATGGATGTTACCGGGGGACGTTTAAAACTGCATGGTTTACATTTGTCATTTGTGTGTGAACCAATTCATGTATGGATGTTGAATCCGTCTGAACACGCCAAGTGTGGCCTTCGGCAGTCATGGTAACATGGATGTCAGATTAGCTTAATTTGCTTGTAAAGTGTATGTTGGTTATTTTCACTGAAAAGCATCTATTCCTATTACTGTTAATAGACCCTTTGGGGGGACAGAGTAGGAGCCACAACATCATATTGCTGTGGGTATTGCCTAAAACAGTAGGTAGTTTATGCAACTGGGGGGGACATAGCAGGAGCCACAACATCATATTGCTGTGGGTATTGCCTAAAACAGTAGGTAGTTTATGCAATTGGGGGGGACATAGCAGGAGCCACAACATCATATTGCTGTGGGTATTGCCTAAAACAGTAGGTCGTTTATGCAACTGGGGGGGACATAGCAGGAGCCACAACATCATATTGCTGTGGGTATTGCCTAAAACAGTAGGTCGTTTATGCAACTGGGGGGGACATAGCAGGAGCCACAACATCATATTGCTGTGGGTATTGCCTAAAACAGTAGGTAGTTTATGCAACTGGGGGGGGACATAGCAGGAGCCACAACATCATATTGCTGTGGGTATTGCCTAAAACAGTAGGTAGTTTATGCAACTGGGGGGGACATAGCAGGAGCCACAACATCATATTGCTGTGGGTATTGCCTAAAACAGTAGGTAGTTTATGCAACTGGGGGGGGGACATAGCAGGAGCCACAACATCATATTGCTGTGGGTATTGCCTAAAACAGTAGGTAGTTTATGCAACTGGGGGGGGACATAGCAGGAGCCACAACATCATATTGCTGTGGGTATTGCCTAAAACAGTAGGTAGTTTATGCAACTGGGGGGGACATAGCAGGAGCCACAACATCATATTGCTGTGGGTATTGCCTAAAACAGTAGGTAGTTTATGCAACTGGGGGGGGACATAGCAGGAGCCACAACATCATATTGCTGTGGGTATTGCCTAAAACAGTAGGTAGTTTATGCAACTGGGGGGGGACATAGCAGGAGCCACAACATCATATTGCTGTGGGTATTGCCTAAAACAGTAGGTAGTTTATGCAACTGGGGGGGGACATAGCAGGAGCCACAACATCATATTGCTGTGGGTATTGCCTAAAACAGTAGGTAGTTTATGCAACTGGGGGGACATAGCAGGAGCCACAACATCATATTGCTGTGGGTATTGCCTAAAACAGTAGGTAGTTTATGCAACTGGGGGGGACATAGCAGGAGCCACAACATCATATTGCTGTGGGTATTGCCTAAAACAGTAGGTAGTTTATGCAACTGGGGGGGGACATAGCAGGAGCCACAACATCATATTGCTGTGGGTATTGCCTAAAACAGTAGGTAGTTTATGCAATTGGGGGGAAAGTATTTTAAGCGGAGTGAGAAAATGTCTGATTGATGTGGTGACGTCATAAACTGAAGGACAAACATATACTGGGAAACACACGTTATCCGACAAACAGGTAACACAGATTAACTTCAGTAGAAGCAAATATGGTGGGAGAGACTAAACATGGGCATACAGGAAGAGACTTAATATGGGCATACAGGAAGAGACTAAATATGGGCATACAGGAAGAGACTAAACATGGGCATACAGGAAGAGACTAAACATGGGCATACAGGGAGAGAATAAACATGGGCATACAGGTAGAGACTAAACATGGGCATACAGGAAGAGACTTAATATGGGCATACAGGGAGAGACTTAATATGGACATACAGGGAGAGACTAAATATGGACATACAGGAAGAGACTAAATATGGGCATACAGGAAGAGACTAAATATGGGCATACAGGGAGAGACTAAACATGGGCATACAGGAAGAGACTAAATATGGGCATACAGGGAGAGACTAAACATGGGCATACAGGAAGAGACTTAATATGGGCATACAGGGAGAGACTTAATATGGGCATACAGGGAGAGACTAAACATGGGCATACAGGGAGAGACTTAATATGGGCATACAGGGAGAGACTAAATATGGGCATACAGGAAGAGACTAAATATGGGCATACAGGGAGAGACTAAACATGGGCATACAGGAAGAGACTAAATATGGGCATACAGGAAGAGACTAAATATGGGCATACAGGGAGAGACTTAATATGGGCATACAGGAAGAGACTAATTATGGGCATACAGGGAGAGACTAAATATGGGCATACAGGAAGAGACTTAATATGGGCATACAGGAAGAGACTTAATATGGGCATACAGGAAAATACTAAATATGGGCGTACAGGCAGCTACCCAGAAACCATAGCTGGACAGGTAGTCTTTCTCTTTACTCACATGTCTTGCAGCATCCATCCATGTAACTTATAATGGTTCCACCAATCTAGAGTGGAGACAACAGTCACATCTCAGGGGTTAAAGGTCAACTAAAATAACATCATAGAGAGGTAGTAGTGTTACAAAGACTGACCAAAGTGTGTGTGTGTGTGTGTGTGTGTGTGTGTGTGTGTGTGTGTGTGTGTGTGTGTGTGTGTGTGTGTGTGTGTGTGTGTGTGTGTGTGTGTGTGTGTGTGTGTGTGTGTGTGTGTGTGTGTGTGTGTGTGTGTGTGTGTGTGTGTGTGTGTGTGTGTGTGTGCGCGTGTGTGTGTGTGTGTGTGTGTTAACCATACCTTCATACACTCTGTCTGGTTGAAAGGTGGACAGCTGAATGAGTAGGACACCAGAGTCGGGCCTGACAGTGTGTCGGTACAATCATACTTCATACAGTCTGACACCCACGACTTCCCAGGCTGAAACATCAATACAATCATCCAGATCAATACAATATTACTTTACCTTGATGATCTGCAGTGTTGTTAACCTGGGGGTACCTGGCCTATCCAGAGGATAGTACCAGGACTGATTAGATAACCTGGGGGTACCTGGCCAATCAGAGGGTAGTACCAGGACTGATTAGATAACCTGGGGGTACCTGGCCTATCAGAGGGTAGTACCAGGACTGATTAGATAACCTGGGGGTACCTGGCCTATCAGAGGGTAGTACCAGGACTGATTAGATAACCTGGGGGTACCTGGTCTATCAGAGGGGACTAGTAACATGACTGATTAGATAACCTGGGGGTACCTGGCAAATCAGAGGGTAGTACCATTGCTGTACTGTACCTTGTAGACCTTGTAGAGGAGTGTAGTACCGTTGTCATTGTGGTAGAGACAGGAGATGTTCCTGCAGACACCACAGCACATCATCTGGTCTTTGGGAGGGATGTATATCTGGTTCTAAAAGATAGTACAGGCCTACGGTAACATATATATTCATATCTACTGTAGTAATAGTTATAGTACCTGTATTTTATATATATATTCATATATACTGTAGTAATAGTTATAGTACCTGTATTTTATGTATATATTCATATATTATAGTACCTGTATTTTATATATATATATATTCTATCTACTGTAGTAATAGTTATAGTACCTGTATTTTATATATATATTCATATCTACTGTAGTAATAGTTATAGTACCTTATATATATATATATATATATATTCATTCATATCTACTATTATAATATATTTTATATATCATATCTACTGTAGTTATAATACCTGTATTTTATATATATATATATGTATTCATATTCTATCTACTGTAGTAATAGTACCTGTATTATAAATTATTTTGCTTAAAAATCATACAATGTGAGTTTCTGGATTTTTGTTTAGATTCCGTCTCTCACAGTTGAAGTGTAACTTTGATAAAAATTACAGACCTCCACATGCTTTGTAAGTAGGAAAACCTGAAAATCAAATCGGCAGTGTAAATCAAATACATGTTCTCCCACTGTATATATGTGTGTAAATATATATATATAAAACTCAGCAACCAAAAAAACATCCTTTCACTGTCAGCTGCATTTATTTTCAGCAAACTTGGCATATGTAAATATTTGTACGAACATAACAAGATTCAACAACTGAGACATTAACTGAACAAGTTCCACAGACATGTGACTAACAGAAATAGAATAATGTGTCCCTGAACAAAGGGCAGGTCAAAATTAAAAGTAACAGTCAGTATCTGGTGTGGCCACCAGCTGCATTAAGTACTGCAGTGCATCTCCTCCTCATGGACTGCATCAGATTTGCCAATTCTTGCTCGCTCTTCCACCAAGGCACCTGCAAGTTCCCGGACATTTCTGGGGGGAATGGTCCCTTTCTGTGGGAATGCCCTCAACCTCCAACCCAACAGGTCCCAGATGTGCTCAATTGAGATCCAGGCTCTTCGCTAGCCATGGCAGAACACTGACATTCCTGTCTTGCAGGAAATCACGCACAGAATAAGCAGTATGGCTGGTGGCATTGTCATGCTGGAGGGTCATGTCAGGATGAGCCTGCAGGAAGGAGGGAGGATGAGGGGTTCCCTGTAATGCACAGCGTTGAGATTGCCTGCAATGACAACAAGCTCAGTCCGATGATGCTGTGACACACCGCCCCAGACCGTGACGGACCCTCCACCTCCAAATCGATCCCACTCCAGAGTACATCAATCCCACTCCAGAGTACAGGCCTCGGTGTAACACTCATTCCGTCGACGATAAACACGAATCCAACCTTCACCCCTGGTGAGACAAAACCGCGACTCGTTAGTGAAGAGCACTTTTTGCCAGTCCTGTCTGGTCCAACGACATTGGGTTTGTGCCCTTAGGCGACTTTGCTGCCGGTGATGTCTGGTGAAGACCTGCCTTACAACAGGCCCACAAGCCCTCAGTCCAGCCTCTCTCAGCCTATTGCAGACAATCTGAGCACTGATGGAGGGATTGTGCATTCCTGGTGTAACTCGGGCAGTTGTTGTTGCCATCCTGTATCTGTCCCGCAGGTGTGATGTTCAGATGTACCGATCCTGTGCAGGTGTTGTTACACGTGGTCTGCCACTGTGAGGATGATCAGTTGTGCGTCCTGTCTCCCTGTAGCGCTGTTGTAGGCGTCTCACAGTACAACATTGCAATTTATTGCCCTGGCCACATCTGCAGTCCTCCTGCCTCCTTACAGCATACCTAAGGCACGTTCACGCAGATGAGCAGGAACCCTGGGCATCTTTCTTTTGTTGTTTTTCAGAGTCAGTAGGAAGGCCTTTTTAGTGTCCTAAGTTTTCATAACTAAAACCTTAATTGCCTACCGTCTGTAAGCTGTTAGTGTCTTAACGACCGTTCCACAGGTGCATGTTCATGAATTGTTTATGGTTCATTGAAAAAGCATGGAAAACATTGTTTAAACCCTTTACAATGAAGATCTGTGAAGTTATTTGGATTTTTACGAATTATGTTTGAAAGACAGGGTCCTGAAAAAAGGATGTTTCTTTTTTTCCTGAGTTGATATATTCATATATACTGTAGTAAGAGTAATAGTACCTGTATTAACAATACTAGCAGTAGGCTACTGCTGAATAGGGACAGCAATAGTAGCATTTGTAGCAGTTGAGGTATCAGACGCTAGGAGTACTGAATAGGGACAGCAATAGAAGCAATTGGAGCAGTTGAGGTATCAAACACTAGCATTGGGCTAGGAGTACTGAATAGGGACAGTAATAGTAGCATTTGTAGCAGTTGATGTATCAGACATTAGCATTAGGCTAGGAGTACTGAATAGGGACAGCAATAGTAGCATTTGTAGCAGTTGAGGTATCAGACATTAGCATTAGGCTAGGAGTACTGAATAGGGACAGCAGTAGTAGCATTTGTAGCAGTTGAGGTATCAGATATTAGCATTAGGCTAGGAGTACTGAATAGGGACAGCAGTAGTAGCATTTGTAGCAGTTGAGGTATCAGACATTAGCATTAGGCTAGGAGTAGTGAATAGGAACAGCAGTAGTAGCATTTGTAGCAGTTGAGGTATCAGACATTAGCATCCTGAGGCTAACTGACTAACCGGTTGACACTGAGCAGAGCAGTTGGTGGTGGCGGTGCGGAGGAGGTGGAAGCCCGTGGTGGGATCCAGACTGTGGCTACACTGGGTGGTGAGACACACCCCCTCCTGACTGTGATCCACGAGGGTCTGTCCCGGATGCATAACACCCCGCTCCCCGTCCACACACACCGCCTCACGCACTGTAAGAGGGGTACAGACAAACACAGACACAGACACGCATTAACGCATGAACACACATTCATTAAAAATGTACTGTACATGATCACACATTAACTGAAAATGTACTGTAAATGATCACACATTAACTGAAAATGTACTGTACACGATCACACATTAACTGAAAATGTACTGTACACGATCACACATTAACTAAAAATGTACTGTACACGATCACACATTAACTGAAAATGTACTGTACATGATCACACATTAACTGAAAATGTACTGTACATGGACACACATTAACTGAAAATGTACTGTACACGAACACACATTAACTGAAAATGTACTGTACATGGACACACACTAACTGAAAATGTACTGTACACGAACACACATTAACTGAAAATGTACTGTACACGATCACACATTAACTGAAAATGTACTGTACACGATCACACATTAACTGAAAATGTACTGTACACGATCACACATTAACTGAAAATGTACTGTACACGATCACACATTAACTGAAAATGTACTGTACACGATCACACATTAACTGAAAATGTACTGTACATGATCACACACTAACTGAAAATGTACTGTACACGATCACACATTAACTGAAAATGTACTGTACATGATCACACATTAACTGAAAATGTACTGTAAATGATCACACATTAACTGAAAATGTACTGTACACGATCAATCATTAACTGAAAATGTACTGTACATGATCACACACTAACTGAAAATGTACTGTACACGATCACACATTAATTAAAAATGTACTGTACACGATCACACATTAACTGAAAATGTACTGTACATGATCACACATTAATTAAAAATGTACTGTACATGATCACACATTAACTGAAAATGTACTGTACATGAACACACTTATATAATATGAAATATGAAATGATTGTATAATGGAAAAGGTTTTGTTACTGTCTAATGATACCCGTGCACTTACCACAGTTAAATCTCTTACAGGAACACTGGTTAGTTGGGTCTGCTAGGAAAGCCCTGTCCACCTGCATGGTCTCTCCCTATTCAGAAGACAACACGTCAGCCAGCGAACAGCACAGCTATACAGCACAGCTATACAGCACAGCTATACAGCACAGCTATACAGCACTAACAAACACAGGGATAACACATCCATTACAGAGACACATCCATTACAGAGACACATCCATTACAGAGACACATCCATTACAGAGACACATCCACTACAGAGACACATCCACTACAGAGACACATCCACTACAGAGACACATCCACTACAGAGACACATCCATTACAGAGACACATCCATTACAGAGATAACACGAACACATCCACTACAGAGACACATCCACTACAGGGACACATCCATTACAGGGACACATCCATTACAGAGATAACACAAACCTCTCCACTACAGAGATAACACGAACACATCCACTACAGGGACACATCCACTACAGAGATAACACGAACACATCCACTACAGAGACACATCCACTACAGGGACACATCCACTACAGAGATAACACGAACACATCCCATTACAGAGATAACACGAACACATCCACTACAGAGACACATCCATTACAGGGACACATCCATTACAGGGACACATCCATTACAGAGACACGTCCATTACAGAGATAACACAAACACATCCACTACAGAGATAACACGAACACATCCATTACAGAGACACATCCATTACAGGGACACATCCATTACAGAGACACATCCATTACAGAGACACATCCATTACAGAGACACATCTATTACAGAGACACATCCATTACAGAGACACATCCATTACAGAGACACATCCATTACAGAGACACATCCATTACAGAGACACATCCATTACAGAGACACATCCATTACAGAGACACATCCATTACAGGGACACATCCATTACAGAGACACATCCATTACAGGGACACATCCATTACAGAGACACATCCATTACAGAGACACATCCATTACAGAGACACATCCATTACAGGGACACATCCACTACAGAGACACATCCATTACAGAGACACATCCATTACAGAGACACATCCATTACAGGGACACATCCATTACAGAGACACATCCATTACAGAGACACATACATTACAGAGACACATACATTACAGAGATAACATGAACACATCCATTACAGAGATAACACGAACACATCCACTACAGAGATAACACGAACACATCCTCTACAGAGATAACATGAACACATTCTCTACAGAGATAACACGAACACATCCATTACAGAGGTAACACGAACACATCCTCTACAGAGATAACACGAACACATACTCTACAGAGATAACACGAACACATCCACTACACGAACACATCCATTACAGAGATAACACGAACACATCCATTACAGAGGTAACACGAACACATCCACTACAGAGATAACACAAACACATCCACTACAGGGACACATCCACTACAGAGATAACACGAACACATCCACTACAGAGATAACACATCCTCTACAGGGACACATCCATTACAGAGATAACACGAACACATCTACTACAGAGATAACACGAACACATCCTCTACAGAGATAACACGAACACATCCTCTACAGAGATAACACGAACACATCCATTACAGAGGTAACACGAACACATCCTCTACAGAGAACACGAACACATCATCTACAGAGATAACACAAACACATCCTCTACAGAGATAACACGAACACATCCTCTACAGGGACACATCCATTACAGAGATAACACGAACACATCCACTACAGAGATAACACAAACACATCCACTACAGAGATAACACAAACACATCCTCTACAGAGATAACACGAACACACCCATTACAGAGATAACACGAACACATCCTCTACAGAGATAACACGAACACACCCATTACAGAGACACATCCACTACAGAGATAACACGAACACATCCACTACAGAGATAACACATCCACTACAGAGACACATCCATTACAGAGATAACACAAACACATCCACTACAGAGATAACACAAACCTCTCCTCTATAGAGATAACACGAACACATCCACTACAGAGATAACACGAACACATCCACTACAGAGACACATCCATTACAGAGATAACACAAACACATCCACTACAGAGATAACACAAACCTCTCCTCTACAGAGATAGCACAAACACATCCATTACAGAGATAGCACGAACACATCCACTACAGAGACACATCCATTACAGAGATAGCACGAACACATCCACTGCAGAGACACATCCATTACAGAGACACATCCATTACAGAGATAGCACGAACACATCCACTACAGAGACACATCCATTACAGAGATAGCACGAACACATCCTCTACAGAGATAACACGAACACACCCATTACAGGGACACATCCATTACAGAGATAACACAAACACATCCACTACAGAGATAACACGAACACATCCTCTACAGAGATAACACGAACACATCCTCTACAGAGGTAACACGAACACATCCATTACAGAGACACATCCATTACAGAGATAACACGAACACATCCACTACAGAGGTAACACAAACACATCCACTACAGAGATAACACAAACACATCCACTACAGGGACACATCCATTACAGAGATAACACGAACACATCCACTACAGAGATAACACGAACACACCCATTACAAAGACACATCCATTACAGAGATAACACAAACACATCCACTACAGAGATAACATGAACACATCCACTACAGAGATAACACGAACACATCCATTACAGAGATAACACGAACACATCAATTACAGAGGTAACACGAACACATCAATTACAGAGGTAACACGAACACATCCACTACAGAGACACATCCATTACAGAGATAACACGAACACATCCATTACAGAGATAACACAAACACATCCACTACAGAGATAACATGAATACATCAATTACAGAGATAACATGATCACATTCTTTACAGAGATAACATGAACACATCAATTACAGAGGTAACACGAACACATCCTCCACAGAGATAACACGAACACATCCACTACAAAGATAACACGAACACATCCATTACAGGGACACATCCACTACAGAGATAACATGAACACATCCATTACAGAGATAACACAAACACATCCATTATCATGTGGAATCATACAGAAACCTACCAGAACACATTTTGGCTTCGACAGTTTGTCACACGCACACTCTGGAAAAACAGGGAAACAAAAAATAACATTTTCAATTTGTGTTTTTTTTTATGGGGGGGGGTGGGTGCTGAATAAACTACATGAGAGTTAGACTGATTAAACTGGAGGCTAACAGGTTGCAATGTGATGGAGGAGGAGACATGTTCCCCCATTACGTGATGGTGTAAGAAGCTACTTTACCGCAGGTGTGCAGGGGACAGCAGTGGTCTGGAGGGGACACGGTGACAGCAGACATCCCCAAGGGACATGACAACTCAGGACATCGGTACGGCTCACACACTGCACACACACACACAGGAATCAGAGACACTGTGACGGTGTGTGTGTGTGTGTGTGTGTGTGTGTGTGTGTGTGTGTGTGTGTGTGTGTGTGTGTGTGTGTGTGTGTGTGTGTGTGTGTGTGTGTGTGTGTGTGTGTGTGTGTGTGTGTGTGTGTGTGTGTGTGTGTGTGTGTGTTACTCACCACAGTGGTAGACAGGACAGCAGAGGTCTGTACTGTTGGCGTCCACCGTCAACACCTCTCCATCCTGGCAGTTTGGAACCACCTCCAAACAGGAACCACACACTGGAGAAAGGAGACACATCAACACACTGGAGAAAGGAGACACATCAACACACTGGAGAAAGGAGACACATCAACACACTGGAGAAAGGAGACACATCGACACACTGGAGAAAGGAGACACATCAACACACTGGAGAAAGGAGACACAACACACTGGAGAAAGGAGACACATCAACACACTGGAGAAAGGAGACACATCGACACACTGGAGAAAGGAGACACAACAACACACTGGAGAAAGGAGACACATCAACACGCTGGAGAAAGGAGACACATCAACACGCTGGAGAAAAGAGACACATCAACACACTGGAGAAAGGAGACACATCAACACACTGGAGAAAGGAGACACATCAACACACTGGAGAAAGGAGACACATCAACACACTGGAGAAAGGAGACACATCAACACACTGGAGAAAGGAGACACATCAACACACTGGAGAAAGGAGACATCAACACACTGGAGAAAGGAGACATCAACACACTGGAGAAAGGAGACACATCAACACACTGGAGAAAGGAGACACATCAACACACTGGAGAAAGGAGACACATCAACACACTGGAGAAAGGAGACACATCAACACACTGGAGAAAGGAGACACATCAACACACTGGAGAGAGGAGACACAACAACACACTGGAGAAAGGAGACACATCAACACACTGTAGAAAGGAGACACCAACACACTGGAGAAAGGAGACACATCAACACAGGAGAAAGGAGACACATCAACACACTGGAGAAAGGAGACACATCAACACACTGGAGAAAGGAGACACATCAACACACTGGAGAAAGGAAACACATCAACACACTGGAGAAAGGAGACACCACAATTTGACAGCAAAACACATAACTTTAACAATGTGTATAATGGCATGATGAAGAATTATATTCTGGTTATGTTTGTGGGATGATGCTGGTCTGTCATGGTTGTGGTTAAATTGTAATTATGCTGTGGTTATGGTCATGGTTGTGGTTGTGGTGTGGTTATATTGTGGTCATGGTTGTGGTTGCGTTGTGGTTATATTGTGGTCATGGTTGTGGTTATATTGTGGTCATGGTTGTGGTTATGTTGTGGTCATGGTTGTGGTTATGTTGTGGTCATGGTTGTGGTTATGTTGTGGTCATGGTTGTGGTCATGGTTGTGGTTATATTGTGGTCATGGTTGTGGTTATATTGTGGTCATGGTTGCGGTTATATTGTGGTTATATTGTGGTCATGGTTGTGGTTATATTGTGGTCATGGTTGTGGTTATATTGTGGTTATATTGTGGTCATGGTTGTGGTTATATTGTGGTTATATTGTGGTCATGGTTGTGGTTATATTGTGGTTATGTTGTGGTCATGGTTGTGGTTGACTCACTACAGATGTGTGCCAGGCAGCAGCTGCCATCAGCCCTGGTGGCGATGAGGGTCTGGTCCTCTCTACAAGCTGGGATGTCTGACTCACAGCGCTCTGGGTCACACTCTGTACACAACACACACACACACACAGAAATACACAGAAATACACACACAACACACATTTTAGTCTGGTATCATCATATAGTCTGGTATCATCATATAGTCTGGTATCATCATATAGAATAGTATCATCATACAGAATAGTATCATCACATAGAATAGTATCATCATATAGTCTGGTATCATCATATAGCCTGGTATCATCATATAGTCTGGTATCATCATATAGCCTGGTATCATCATATAGCCTGGTATCATCATATAGTCTGGTATCATCATATAGCCTGGTATCATCATATAGCCTGGTATCATCATATAGCCTGGTATCATCATATAGTCTGGTATCATCATATAGAATAGTATCATCATATAGTCTGGTATCATCATATAGAATAGTATCATCATATAGTCTGGTATCATCATATAGCCTGGTATCATCATATAGTCTGGTATCATCATATAGCCTGGTATCATCATATAGTCTGGTATCATCATATAGTCTGGTATCATCATATAGCCTGGTATCATCATATAGTCTGGTATCATCATATAGTCTGGTATCATCATATAGAATAGTATCATCACATAGAATAGTATCACCATATAGCCTAGTATCATCATATAGCCTGGTATCATCATATAGAATAGTATCATCACATAGAATAGTATCACCATATAGCCTGGTATCATCAGATAGTCTGGTATCATCATATAGAATAGTATCAGCATATAGTCTGGTATCATCATATAGAATAGTATCATCATATAGCCTGGTATCATCATATAGTCTGGTATCATCATATAGTCTGGTATCATCATATAGAATAGTATCATCATATAGCCTGGTATCATCATATAGTCTGGTATCATCATATAGTCTGGTATCATCATATAGAATAGTATCATCACATAGAATAGTATCACCATATAGCCTAGTATCATCATATAGCCTGGTATCATCATATAGAATAGTATCATCACATAGAATAGTATCACCATATAGCCTGGTATCATCAGATAGTCTGGTATCATCATATAGTCTGGTATCATCATATAGAATAGTATGATCATATATCCTAGCATCATCATATAGTCTAGTATCATCATATAGAATAGTATCATCACATAGAATAGTATCAGCATATAGTCTGGTATCATCACATAGCCTGGTATCATCATATAGAATACTATCATCACATTGAATAGTATCATCATATAGAATAGTATCACCATATAGAATAGTATTAGCATATAGTCTGGTATCATCATATAGAATAGTATCATCATATAGCCTAGTATCATCATATAGAATAGTATCAGCATATAGAATAGTATCAGCATATAGTCTGGTATCATCATATAGAATAGTATCAGCATATAGAATAGTATCAGCATATAGTCTGGTATCAGCATATAGAATAGTATCAGCATATAGTCTGGTATCATCATATAGTCTAGTATCATCATATAGAATAGTATCATCATATAGTCTGGTATCATCATATAGTCTGGTATCATCATATAGCCTGGTATCATCATATAGAATAGTATCATCATATAGCCTAGTATCATCATATAGTCTGGTATCATCATATAGAATAGTATCATCATATAGAATAGTATCATCATATAGAATAGTCTCATCATATAGAATAGTATCATCATATAGCCTAGTATCATCATATAGTCTGGTATCATCATATAGAATAGTATCATCATATAGAATAGTATCATCATATAGCCTAGTATCATCATATAGCCTGGTATCATCATATAGTCTGGTATCATCATATAGAATAGTATCATCATATAGAATAGTATCATCATATAGAATAGTATCATCATATAGCCTGGTATCATTATATAGCCTGGTATCCTCATTTAGCCTGTCAACATCATATAGAATAGTATCATCACATAGCCTGGTATCATCATATAGCCTGGAATCATCATATAGAATAGTATCAGCATATATAATTGTATCATTATACAGTCTAGTATCATCATATAGCCTGGCATCATCATATAGCCTAGTATCATCATATATATAATAGTATCATCATATAGCCTAGTATCATCATATAGAATAGTATCATCATATATATAATAGTATCATCATATAGCCTAGTATCATCATATAGAATAGTATCATCATATAGAATAGTATCATCATATAGCCTGGTATCATATAGAATAGTATCATCATATAGAATAGTATCATCATATAGAATAGTATCATCATAAGACTTAGTATCATCATATAGCCTGGTATCATAATATAGCCCGGAATCATCATATAGCCTGTTATCATAATGTAGCTTAGTATCATCATATAGCCTAGTGGTGGTGATTATACAGAAGAGAGGCCCCCTCACCACAGACGTAGTCTGGTATCATCATATAGCATAGTATCATCATATGGCCTAGTGGTGGTGATTATACAGAAGAGAGGCCCCCTCACCACAGACGTAGTCTGGTATCATCATATAGCATAGTATCATCATATGGCCTAGTGGTGGTGATTATACAGAAGAGAGGCCCCCTCACCACAGACGTAGTCTGGTATCATCATATAGCATAGTATCATCATATGGCCTAGTGGTGGTGATTATACAGAAGAGAGGCCCCCTCACCACAGACGTAGTCTGGTATCATCATATAGCATAGTATCATCATATGGCCTAGTGGTGGTGATTATACAGAAGAGAGGCCCCCTCACCACAGACGTAGTCTGGTATCATCATATAGCCTGGTATCATCATATGGCTTAGTGGTGGTGATTATACAGAAGAGAGGCCCCCTCACCACAGACGTAGTCTGGTATCATCATATAGCCTGGTATCATCATATGGCCTAGTGGTGGTGATTATACAGAAGAGAGGCCCCCTCACCACAGACGTAGTCTGGTATCATCATATAGCATAGTATCATCATATGGCCTAGTGGTGGTGATTATACAGAAGAGAGGCCCCCTCACCACAGACGTAGTCTGGACAGCAGGATTCCTCTCTGAAGTAAGACACCAGCTTCTCTCCATACTGACACTCCGGGGGGAAGATGTCACACAGGGTCTGGTTACAAACTGGATGACAGACAGACAGACAGACAGACAGACAGACAGACAGACAGACAGACAGACAGACAGACAGACAGACAGACAGACAGACAGACAGACAGACAGACAGACAGACAGACAGACAGACAGACAGACAGACAGACAGACAGACAGACAGACAGACAGACAGACAGACAGACAGACAGACAGACAGACAGACAGACAGACAGACAGACAGACAGACAGACAGACAGACAGACAGACAGACAGACAGACAGACAGACAGACAGACAGACAGACAGACAGACAGACAGACAGACAGACAGACAGACAGACAGACAGACAGACAGACAGACAGACAGACAGACAGACACCATCAGATCAATACAAACCAATCACAATACATAATGGCCGCCTAAACATCGTTCCTAAATTGTTCAAGTGGAACTCAAGTTCCTGTTGACATTGAGTTGAGCTCTCAACTCTTTAAAGTTCCTGTTGACATTGAGTTGAGCTCTCAACTCTTTAAAGTTCCTGTTGACATTGAGTTGAGCTCTCAACTCTTTAAAGTTCCTGTTGACATTGAGTTGAGCTCTCAACTCTTTAAAGTTCCTGTTGACATTGAGTTGAGCTCTCAACTCTTTAAAGTTCCTGTTGACATTGAGTTGAGCTCTCAACTCTTTAAAGTTCCTGTTGACATTGAGTTGAGCTCTCAACTCTTTAAAGTTCCTGTTGACATTGAGTTGAGCTCTCAACTCTTTAAAGTTCCTGTTGACATTGAGTTGAGCTCTCAACTCTTTAAAGTTCCTGTTGACATTGAGTTGAGCTCTCAACTCTTTAAAGTTCCTGTTGACATTGAGTTGAGCTCTCAACTCTTTAAAGTTCCTGTTGACATTGAGTTGAGCTCTCAACTCTTTAAAGTTCCTGTTGACATTGAGTTGAGCTCTCAACTCTTTAAAGTTCCTGTTGACATTGAGTTGAGCTCTCAACTCTTTAAAGTTCCTGTTGACATTGAGTTGAGCTCTCAACTCTTTAAAGTTCCTGTTGACATTGAGTTGAGCTCTCAACTCTTTAAAGTTCCTGTTGACATTGAGTTGAGCTCTCAACTCTTTAAAGTTCCTGTTGACATTGAGTTGAGCTCTCAACTCTTTAAAGTTCCTGTTGACATTGAGTTGAGCTCTCAACTCTTTAAAGTTCCTGTTGACATTGAGTTGAGCTCTCAACTCTTTAAAGTTCCTGTTGACATTGAGTTGAGCTCTCAACTCTTTAAAGTTCCTGTTGACATTGAGTTGAGCTCTCAACTCTTTAAAGTTCCTGTTGACATTGAGTTGAGCTCTCAACTCTTTAAAGTTCCTGTTGACATTGAGTTGAGCTCTCAACTCTTTAAAGTTCCTGTTGACATTGAGTTGAGCTCTCAACTCTTTAAAGTTCCTGTTGACATTGAGTTGAGCTCTCAACTCTTTAAAGTTCCTGTTGACATTGAGTTGAGCTCTCAACTCTTTAAAGTTCCTGTTGACATTGAGTTGAGCTCTCAACTCTTTAAAGTTCCTGTTGACATTGAGTTGAGCTCTCAACTCTTTAAAGTTCCTGTTGACATTGAGTTGAGCTCTCAACTCTTTAAAGTTCCTGTTGACATTGAGTTGAGCTCTCAACTCTTTAAAGTTCCTTCACAATTGTTTTCAGGGCCATCGGATTCCTTCTTTTTGAGTAGTGGTCCACTTGTGACAGAGTGTTACAGCAGGCTTTCATAGGACAGCGGCTGACTTTGCTAAGTTGGTTCAAGTCATTGGTGTAAAGTACTTAAGTAAAAAATACTTTAATGTACTACTTAAGTTGTTTTTTTTGGGGGGGGGTTATCTGTACTTAGCTTTATTATTCATATTTTTTACAACTTTTACTTTGGCTCCTGAGTGGGGGGGCTGTCTAAGGCACTGCATCTCATTACAGACACCCCGGTTTGAATCCAGGCTGTATCACAACCGGCCGTAATTGGGAGTCCCATAGGACGGCGTACAATTGACCCAGGTTTGACCCAGGTTTGACCCTGGTTTGGCCCAGGTTTGGCCCAGGTTTGACCCAGGTTTGGCCCAGGTTTGGCCCAGGTTTGACCCAGGTTTGACCCAGGTTTGGCCGGTGTAGGCCGTCATTGTAAATAAGAATTTGTTCTTAACTGACTTGCCTAGTTAAATAAAAAATATATACTTTCCTATGGAAAATTATGTACTTTTTTACTCCATACATTTTCCCCGACATCCAAAAGTATATGTTATATTTTGAATGCTTAGCAGGACAGAAAATGGTCCAATTCGCACACTTATCAAGGTCATCCCTACTGCCTCTGATCTGAGGGACTCACTAAACACAAATGCTTTGTTTTTAAATTATGTCTGAGGGTTGGAGATGATGTCTGAGGGTTGGAGATGATGTCTGAGGGTCGGAGATGATGTCTGAGGGTCGGAGATGATGTCTGAGGGTCGGAGATGATGTCTGAGGGTCGGAGATGATGTCTGAGGGTCGGAGATGATGTCTGAGGGTCGGAGATGATGTCTGAGGGTCGGAGATGATGTCTGAGGGTCGGAGATGATGTCTGAGGGTCGGAGATGATGTCTGAGGGTCGGAGTGTAAACCCTGGCTATTCGTCAATAACAAAATAAACATTCAAATTGTGCCGTCTGGTTTGCTTAATATAAGGAATTTTAAATTATTCATACTTTTACGTTTACTCTTGATACTTAAGCATATTTTAGCACCTACATTTACTTTTGATATTTAAGTATATTTAAAACCAAATACTTTTAGACTTTTACTGAAGTAGTATTTTACTGGGTGACTTTAAAAAAAATACTATTAAGGTATCTTTACTTTTACTCAAGTATTTAAATCGAGTACATTTTCCACCACTGGTTTAAGTAATTTGGTTTAACCCACTAAGTTTTAGGTTAATAACCGAACTTGAATTTTCCCAGTGTACTGTAGTAATGTACCAGTTTCTTACCGCAGGCTCTCTGTGGGCAGCAGGAGGTGTCGTCTGCCAGGCCGATGACCACTTCCCCGGCCCTGCGGCAGAGCGGCTGAGCCACGGCAGAGCAGTTATACTCCACGGGAACGATACTGTCGTTGTCACAGCGATACATACAGCAGCCATCTTTAGACGCCTTCCACACCTCGCCAGGAGCACGGGGTACACCCGAACTGTCCGTACAGGCTGGGAGACAGACACACACACAGATAAAACAAAACACCGGACCAGACCAGACCAGACCGGACCGGACCGGACGACTAGACCAGACCAGACCAGACCAGACCAGACCAGACCAGACCAGACCAGACCAGACCAGACCAGACCGGACCGGGTGTTTTGTATCATAAGAATGTTGATCAGTGTTTATTTGATTGTGTGTGTGATGGCGGAGGGTTGATCAGTGTTCATTTGATTGTGTGTGTGTGATGGCGGAGGGTTGATCAGTGTTCATTTGATTGTGTGTGTGTGATGGCGGAGGGTTGATCAGTGTTCATTTGATTGTGTGTGTGTGATGGCGGAGGGTTGATCAGTGTTCATTTGATTGTGTGTGTGATGGCGGAGAGTTGATCAGTGTTTATTTGATTGTGTGTGTGATGGCGGAGGGTTGATCGGTGTTCATTTGATTGTGTGTGTGATGGCGGAGGGTTGATCAGTGAAGGCTTACCACACTTCTCAGGGGGGATGCAGAGGGCAGAGTAGGGTCGATGGAGCAGAGTGCCCTCAGGACAAACACATCCCTCTGTCAGGCCTGTACACTGCTCAGGGTGGTGGTCAAAGTCGTGGTTGGAGCAGGACTGGGCTGTACAGGTAGACAGACAGGCCTGGTAACGCAGTCGGTCTGGACACATGAAGGCTGGGAGAGGAGAGAGGTGAGACAGACACTGTTTTAAACTGTTCATAAACATTATCAGGCGACATTCAATATTCTTATGTTCATGATGCAGAACTTTGTCTTTATAACATTATAGTGTATTGACTGATGTTATAACATTATAGTGTATTGACTGATGTTATAACATTATAGTGTATTGACTGATGTTATAACATTATAGTGTATTGACTGATGTTATAACATTATAGTGTATTGACATGATGTAACATTATAGTGTATTGACTGATGTTATAACATTATAGGTATTGACTGATGTTATAACATTATAGTGTATTGACTGATGTTATAACATTATAGTGCGGACTGATGTTATAACATTATAGTGTATTGACTGATGTTATAACATTATGTGTATTGACTGATGTTATAACATTATAGTGTATTGTGTATTGACTGATGTTATAACATTATAGTGTATTGACTGATGTTATAGTGTATTGACTGATGTTATAACATTATAGTGTATTGACTGATGTTATAACATTATAGTGTATTGACTGATGTTATAACATTATAGTGTATTGACTGATGTTATAACATTATAGTGTATTGACTGATGTTATAACATTATAGTGTATTGACTGATGTTATAACATTATAGTGTATTGACTGATGTTATAACATTATAGTGTATTGACTGATGTTATAACATTATAGTGTATTGACTGATGTTATAACATTATAGTGTATTGACTGATGTTATAACATTATAGTGATTGACTGATGTTATAACATTATAGTGTATTGACTGATGTTATAACATTATAGTGTATTGACTGATGTTATAACATTATAGTGTATTGACTGATGTTATAACATTATAGTGTATTGATGATGTTATAACATTATAGTGTATTGACTGATGTTATAACATTATAGTGTATTGACTGATGTTATAACATTATAGTTATTGACTGATGTTATAACATTATAGTGTATTGACTGATGTTATAACATTATAGTGTATTGACTGATGTTATAACATTATAGTGTTATATTGACTGATGTTATAACATTATAGTGTATTGACTGATGTTATAACATTATAGTGTATTGACTGATGTTATAACATTATAGTGTATTGACTGATGTTATAACATTATAGTGTATTGACTGATGTTATAACATTATAGTGTATTGACTGATGTTATAACATTATAGTGTATTGACTGATGTTATAACATTATAGTGTATTGACTGATGTTATAACATTATAGTGTATTGACTGATGTTATAACATTATAGTGTATTGACTGATGTTATAACATTATAGTGTATTGACTGATGTTATAACATTATAGTGTATTGACTGATGTTATAACATTATAGTGTATTGACTGATGTTATAACATTATAGTGTATTGACTGATGTTATAACATTATAGTGGACTGATGTTATAACATTATAGTGTATTGACTGATGTTATAACATTATAGTGTATTGACTGATGTTATAACATTATAGTGTATTGACTGATGTTATAACATTATAGTGTATTGACTGATGTTATAACATTATAGTGTATTGACTGATGTTATAACATTATAGTGTATTGACTGATGTTATAACATTATAGTGTATTGACTGATGTTATAACATTATAGTGTATTGACTGATGTTATAACATTATAGTGTATTGACTGATGTTATAACATTATAGTGTATTGACTGATGTTATAACATTATAGTGTATTGACTGATGTTATAACATTATAGTGTATTGACTGATGTTATAACATTATAGTGTATTGACTGATGTTATAACATTATAGTGTATTGACTGATGTTATAACATTATAGTGTATTGACTGATGTTATAACATTATAGTGTATTGACTGATGTTATAACATTATAGTGTATTGACTGATGTTATAACATTATAGTGTATTGACTGATGTTATAACATTATAGTGTATTGACTGATGTTATAACATTATAGTGTATTGACTGATGTTATAACATTATAGTTGATGTTATAACATTATAGTGTATTGACTGATGTTATAACATTATAGTGTATGATGTTATAACATTATAGTGTATTGACTGATGTTATAACATTATAGTGTATTGACTGATGTTATAACATTATAGTGTATTGACTGATGTTATAACATTATAGTGTATTGACTGATGTTATAACATTATAGTGTATTGACTGATGTTATAACATTATAGTGTATTGACTGATGTTATAACATTATAGTGTATTGACTGTGTTATAACATTATAGTGTATTGTTATAGTGTATTGTAAGGCTTCATGTGTCTGACTGTGCTTTGGAAGCCATGTTAAACAGCCAGTGCAGTAGAAGGAAGCCAGTCCTTACGACAGTAGTCTGGGCTCCTCCACTCCATGCAGACGTTGAACTTGTGACAAGATGCCACGTAGGCAGCCAACGCTACACACGGGTTGTTGACGTACTCCGCGTCACGTACCCACACCTCACAGAACGTACTGGGAGGAACCTGCGGGACATTACAAGAAATACAACAACGTTTTCTTCAATCGTCTGTTTTATGTCCTCAACACATCTACAGTGCTGTATTGGGATGGGAGGGTACTGTATTGGGATGGGAGGGTACTGTATTGGGATGGGAGGGTACTGTATTGGGATGGGAGGGTACTGTATTGGGATGGGAGGGTACTGTATTGGGATGGGAGGGTACTGTATTGGGATGGGAGGGTACTGTATTGGGATGGGAGGGTACTGTATTGGGATGGGAGGGTACTGTACGACGAGGGAGAGAGAGAGAGGAAGCAGGGAACCTACAAAAGCATGGCAGGGGCTGAAGGAGGTGTTTCGCAGCATGGTCATACACTGGGAACAGTCGCTGGTGGAACAGTTGACTTCTCTGCGCCGGCTGTGGCTGATGTAACTAGTGGTGTTGGGGACCTGCCAGCTGTCGATGAACACCGCCGGGTCCTCGCTCTCCCCGACTGTCGTCCCATTCGACAGCATCAGGTCGTTGGCCGGGTTACCATCACAGCAGCCTGGGGGGGAAGTAGGGGGGGGGAGAGAGAGAGAGAGAGAGAGAGAGAGAGAGAGAGAGAGAGAGAGAGAGAGAGAGAGAGAGAGAGAGAGAGAGAGAGAGAGAGAGAGAGAGACATGAGAGAGAGAGACATGAGAGAGAGACATGAGAGAGACATGAGAGAGAGAGAGAGAGAGGTGATCGGAAGAGGGGAACAGAGGGGGAGAGGCGAGAGAGAAAGAGTGAGAGAGAGCATGCGTCGGGGGCAAGGCCATGGCCAGATGAAACAGCGTTATTATTTCAGGAATGGCACGTTCACCTAAGAAACATGTACAACATCTCAGGGACCCTACTCAATATGTGGCCTTTAACCTATGGCCCCTACTCAATCTGTGGCCCCTACGCAATCTATGGCCCCTACTCAATCTGTGGCCCCTACACAATCTATGGCCCCTACTCAATCTATGGGCCTTCTCAATCTATGGCCCCTACACAATCTATGGCCCTTACTCAATCTATGGCTCCTTCTCAGTCTATGGCCCCTACTCAATCTATGGCTCCTTCTCAATCTATGGCCCCAACTCAATCTATGGCCCCTACACAATCTATGGCACTTACTCTATCTATGGCTCCTTCTAAATCTTTGGCTCCAACTCAATCTATGGCTCCTTCTCAATCTATAGCCCCAACTCAATCTATGGCCCCTACACAATCTGTGGCCCTACTCAATCTATGGCCCCTACACAATCTATGGCCCCTACTCAATCTGTGGCCCCTACACAATCTATGGCCCCTACTCAATCTATGGCCCCTACTCAATCTATGGCCCCTACACAAGCTATGGTCCCTACTCAATCTATGGCACTTACTCTATCTATGCCTCCTCAATCTATGGCCCCAACTCAATCTATGGCCCCTACACAATCTATGGTCCCTACTCAATCTATGTCACTTACTCTATCTATGCCTCCTTCTCAATCTTTGGCCCCTACACAATCTATGGTCCCTACTCAATCTATGGCACTTACTCTATATATGCCTCCTTCTCAATATATGGCCCCAACACAATATATGGTCCCTACTCAATCTGTGGCATTTACTCAATCTATGGCTCCTACTCAATCTATGGCATTTACTCAATCCTACTCAATCTATGGCTCCTACTCAATCTATGGCTCCTACACAATCTATGGCTCCTACACAATCTATGGCTCCTACTCAATCTATGGCCACTACTCAATCTATGGCTCCTTCTCAATCTATGGCTCCTACTCAATCTATGGCTCCTACTCAATCTATGGCTCCTACTCAATCTATGGCTCCTACTCAATCTATGGCCACTACTCAATCTATGGCCACTACTCAATCTATGGCTCCTTCTCAATCTATGGCTCCTACTCAATCTATGGCCCCTACTCAACCTGAATGGCTATAGCAGGTGAGGTCCTATGGTATGTGCCAAATGGCACCCTATCCCTAGTGCACAACCTTTGACCCCATGGCCAGGGCAAAAGGAGTGGTATAAATAGGGAATAGGGTCCCACACTACAACCAGCCTCCATACCACTCCACTTCAAATGGATGCCATTGTCCTGGTAAGCCACATGTCATTGTTCTGGTAAACCAAATGGCATTGTCCTGGTAAACCACATGCCAGTGTCCTGGTAAACCAAATGCCATTGTCCTGGTAAACCAAATGGCATTGTCCTGGTAAACCACATGCCAGTGTCCTGGTAAACCACATGCCAGTGTCCTGGTAAACCACATGCCAGTGTCCTGGTAAACCACATGCCAGTGTCCTGGTAAACCACATGCCAGTGTCCTGGTAAACCAAATATCAGTGTCCTGGTAAACCACATACCGGTGTCCTGGTAAACCACATGCCAGTGTCCTGGTAAACCACATGCCAGTGTCCTGGTAAACCACATACTAGTGTCCTGATAAACCAGATATCAGTGTCCTGGTAAATCACATACCAGTGTCCTGGTAAACCAATTACTAGTGTCCTGGTAAACCAAATGTCAGTGTTCTGGTAAGCCAGATACCAGTGTCCTGGTAAACCACATACTAGTGTCCTGGTAAACCACAAACTAGTGTCCAGGTAAACCACATATCATTGTCCTGGTAAACCACATACTGGTGTCCTGGTAAACCACATGCCAATGTCCTGGTAAACCACATACTAGTTTCCTGGTAAACCAAATATCAGTGTCCTGGTAAACCACATACTAGTTTCCTGGCAAACCAAATATCAGTGTCCTGGTAAACCACATGCCAGTGTCCTGGTAAACCACATGCCAGTATCCTGGTAAGCCACATGCCAGTGTCTTGGTAAACCACATACCAGTGTCCTGGTAAACCACATACTAGTGTCCTGGTAAATCACATACCAGCATCCTGGTAAGCCACATCCCAGCGTCCTGGTAAACCACATGCCAGTGTCCTGGTAAACCACATGCCAGTGTCCTGGTAAACCAAATATCAGTGTCCTGGTAAGCCACATGCCAGTGTCTTGGTAAACCACATGCCAGTGTCCTGGTAAACCACATACCAGTGTCCTGGTAAACCACATACTAGTGTCCTGGTAAATCACATACCAGCATCCTGGTAAGCCACATCCCAGTGTCCTGGTAAACCACATGCCAGTGTCTTGGTAAACCACATGCCAGTGTCCTGGTAAACCACATGCCAGTGTCCTGGTAAACCAAATATCAGTGTCCTGGTAAACCACATTCCAGCGTCCTCATAAGTTCTAACTACACAACATACCACAGAGGCCCATGGTGGGCAGTTTGCTGTTGTAGCTCTCTGTCTCGATGACCAACATGCCCGTGCTGTGGAACCACTGCAGCTTCAGGCCCGCTGGCGTACGGATCAGATACATGTTGCCGGTATCCAGGATCTCAAAGCCAAACTTCTTGAACCTCGGCTTGGCGTACCTCGAGTTCACATATAGCTGACAGAGAGAAAAGAGGTGTCAAAATCCTATATGTTGAGGGGTACTGTATTTTCTAATATAGATAGGCCTACAAATACTACTGTGTGTATGGCAAGTTAATTAACATCTCATCACTTTTTAGGTCTAGGAACTATTTCTACTTGACATTGACTTTGATTCTGTCCGTAGTCAAATTGGTGAATAAAGGTCTAGTTACAAAGAGAGATGGGAAAGATGAATAAGAGATAGGAAGAGATGAAGAAGAGATTAGGAAGAGATGAAGAAGAGATGAAGAAGAGATTAGGAAGAGATGAAGAAGAGATGAAGAAGAGATTAGGAAGAAATGAAGAAGAGATGAAGAAGAGATTAGGAAGAGATGAAGAAGAGATGAAGAAGAGATTAGGAAGAGATGAAGAAGAGATGAAGAAGAGATTAGGAAGAAATGAAGAAGAGATTAGGAAGAAATTAGGAAGAAATAGGGATAGATTAGGAAGAGATGAAGCAGAGATGGGAAGAGATGAAGAGGAGATGAATAAGAGATAGGAAGAGATGAAGAAGAGATAGGAAGAGATGAAGAAGAGATGGGAAGAGATGAAGAAGAGATGGGAAGAGATGAAGAAGAGATAGGAAGAGATGAAGAAGAGATAGGAAGAGATGAAGAAGAGATGGGAAGAGATGAAGAAGAGATGGAAGAGATGAAGAAGAGATGGGAAGAGATGAAGAGGAGATGAATAAGAGATAGGAAGAGATGAAGAAGAGATAGGAAGAGATGAAGAAGAGATGGGAAGAGATGAAGAAGAGATGGGAAGAGATGAAGAAGAGATGGGAAGAGATGAAGAAGAGATGGGAAGAGATGAAGAAGAGATGGGAAGAGATGAAGAAGAGATGGGAAGAGATGAAGAAGAGATGGGAAGAGATGAAGAAGAGATGGGAAGAGATGAAGCAGAGATGGGAAGAGATGAAGAGGAGATGAATAAGAGATAGGAAGAGATGAAGAAGAGATAGGAAGAGATGAAGAAGAGATGGGAAGAGATGAAGAAGAGATGGGAAGAGATGAAGAAGAGATGGGAAGAGATGAAGAAGAGATGGGAAGAGATGAAGAAGAGATGGGAAGAGATGAAGAAGAGATGGGAAGAGATGAAGAAGAGATGGGAAGAGATGAAGAAGAGATGGGAAGAGATGAAGAAGAGATGAAGAAGAGATGGGAAGAAGAGATGAAGAAGAGATGAGGAAGAGATGAAGAAGAGATGGAAGAGATGAAGAAGAGATGGGAAGAGATGAAGAAGAGATGGGAAGAGATGAAGAAGAGATGAAGAAGAGATGGGAAGAGATGAAGAAGAGATAGGAAGAGATGAAGAAGAGATGAAGAAGAGATGGGAAGAGATGAAGAAGAGATGGGAAGAGATGAAGAAGAGATGGGAAGAGATGAAGAAGAGATGGGAAGAGATGAAGAAGAGATGGGAAGAGATGAAGAAGAGATGAAGAAGAGATGGGAAGAGATGAAGAAGAGATGAGGAAGAGATGAAGAAGAGATGGGAAGAGATGAAGAAGAGATGAGGAAGAGATGAAGAAGAGATGGGAAGAGATGAAGAAGAGATGGGAAGAGATGAAGAAGAGATGGGAAGAGATGAAGAAGAGATGAAGAAGAGATGAGGAAGATATGAAGAAGAGATGAAGAAGAGATAGGAAGAAATGAGGAAGAGATGAAGAGATAGAAAGATATGAAGAAGTGATAGGAAGAGATGAAGAAGAGACGAAGGAACAGACTGACCCTCCTCTGCAGTCTGTTGATGACCAGGTGGTTGGACTTGTGGGTAATGTTCAAAACCACTAGACACAGGTTGGTGAAATTCCACAGCAGCTTCGGATGGAAACAGAAAAATAAATATTGCATATTACTTTTTTATTTTATTTACAAAGGCTAAGAATCTCTAATAAAAGGGATTAAAGTCATATACAACTACTCGACATGTGAATGAATAATGATAATTTCCTGAGAATTTTATATAGGGGTGTAAGACAAGGATGTCCTTTATCACCATATCACCATTATTGATTATCGCCACTGAACTACTTTCTGCAAAGGTACTGTAGCTACAGTATAGGGCCTCACTGTGTCTGAGGAGGCCATTTTGGGGACACCGGTGTGTCAGTTACCTACTGTAAATTCTATAGCTTCACAATGGCCTCACTTTCTCTGAGGCGGCCATTTTGGGGGCACAAGTGTTACAATGACCTAATGTACCCTCATCCTCACCGTGTCTGAGTCAGCGGGGCATTCCTGGACCACAATACTGACGGTCTCGCTGGGCAGCTGGGTCACAATGTAGGAGGTAGCCTTGTAGATGGCCACGCTGTTACCATCAAACGTGATCACGTTCAGGTCAGGGAACACTGAGCAGCGACCTGGAGGAGACAGGACAACACCGGCAAGAAACAGGACATTATGACTGAGAAACGCCTGACGGGGAGGGTGTGTGTGTGTGTGGTGTGTGTGTGTGGGTGTGTGTGTGTGTGTGTGTGTGTGTGCGTCAGTGGAGGCTGGTGGGGGGAGCAATAGGAGGACGGGCTAATTTTAATGGTTGGAGTGAAATAAATGGAAAGTTATCAAACACATCAAACATATGGAAACAACCTTCCTTTTTATTCCATTCCAGCCATTACAACGAGCCCATCCTCCTATAGATCCTCGCACCAGCCTCCATTGGAGTGTGTGTCTACTACTGTGAACGTGTGTTGGCTAGCAGTTGTCCTCACATGGGCAGTCCCACTGCGGGCAGCACTTGTCCCCGTTGACCAGGATGGCGAAGCCAAGCAGACCGCAGTTAGGAGGGGTGGAGTTATACAGACAGTTCTGGGACATGTTGAATCGGACCAGCTGGCCGCTCACACACAGGAACTTGGTACACTCATCTATGATCTCTGAATAGGGAGGCTGAGACAGGGAAGAACAACAGTTACTACCTGGACAGATTGAACAACATGTGTTATCGAGTTTCCTAATTGAAAACAAAGATTAGATGAAGACATTGATGAGAGAAACCATTGATGAGAGAAACCATTGATGAGAGAAACCATTGATGAGAGAAACCATTGATGAGAGAAACCATTGATGAGAGAAACCACGTACGCACAATAGCTAGACTACAGAGCGTTAGTAAATAAGGTAATAGGCTGAGACGACTGAGCCTACAGAGAGGCCTGGACTTTTCAGATAGCGGCAGGGTAGCCTAGTGGTTAGAGCGTTGGACTAGTAACCGAAAGGTTGCAAGTTCAAATCCCCGAGCTGACAAGGTACAAATCTGTCGTTCTGCCCCTGAACAGGCAGTTAACCCACTGTTCCTAGGCCATCATTGAAAATAAGAATTTGCCTAGTAAAATAAAATATATATATATGTATTGATTTAACCTTTATTTAACTAGGCAAGTCAGTTAAGAACAAATTCTTATTTACAATGACGGCCAAACCCGGACAACGCTGGGCCAATTGTGCATCGCCCTATGAGACTCCCAATCATTGCCGGTTGTGATACAGCTTGGATTCGTAACCAGGGTGTCTGTAGTAATGCCTAAAGCACTGAGATGCAGTGCCTTAGACCGCTGCGCCACTCAGGAGTCCCATGGAGCCTACATTGAGCCCCATGGAGCATACATTGAGCTCCATTGAGGCCCCATTGAGCCCATTGAGTCCCATTGAGCCCCATTGAGCCTACATGGAGAAGAGAGGAAAGGAGATAGGACTTGGTCTACTCACAGTACACATCCTAGTTGAGGACACTGCCATGGATGTAGTAACCTCTGCCGTAGTTCCAACACGCTCTGTCGTGGTATATGGCGATACTACCGATGGTGACGCGGTTGTCTCTGTCGTGATATATGGCGATACTACCGATGGTGACGCGGGTTGTCTCTGATGTGGTGTACGGCGACACAGGTGATGGTGACGCGGTTGTCTCTGATGTGGTGTACGGAGACACAGGTGATGGTGATGGAGTCTTTGGTGTAGTGGTGTCTACTCCGTCCACCCTCTCTGGCTCTGGGGTGGAGGTTGGGGTGGCCGTGGGGGCAAGGCGGGGACTGAGGGAGCTGCTGTCACATCTGGTGTGACCTTTGGCGTGACCCCTGGAGTGGCTGCGACCCTCTGTAGAGGTCAGCAGGTCAGGCGAAGGAGTCATTCTGGTTGTGCTCTCTGTGAATGCTGGAGTATCCCCTGTCTCTCTAGTGGTGGATGGTACTATTCCTTCTGGTGTAGTAGTGGTGGATGTGGATGGTTCTGCGGTCGCTCCTGTGGGTCCTGTGGGGGGGACGGCGGTAGATTCTGTGACCGTGGTCAGGCTGGGAACGGAAACAGAAGCGGATGTGGTCGTGCCAGTGGGTCCTGTGGGGACGGCGGTAGATTCTGTGGTTCTGGCAGTGGTGACTGGTTTGGTCGTGGTACGAGCGGTCGTGGTTGGAACAACCTCTGAGATGGTAGCTGTGACCAGGCCAGGAGGAGCGACCATAGGAGGACCGGGTCTGGTCGTCGCTGTCGGAACCCCTGGAACTCCCAGAGTTCTTGTATCTACAGTTGCCCTAACAGTGCTCGGTCTGGTGGTGGACCTCACCGTTGTGGCAGTTCTGGACGTTGTCACGGGAACCCTGCCTGTTGTCGTCCTGCGTGTTGTTGTCATTGGTCTGTGGGTGGTCTTGGAGACCACTTTAGAAGTAGGAACCACTCTGGTAGTGACTCTCTCTGGGTGTCTAGTGGGTTTGGGGACTGACGTGGTGGAGGTGGAGGAGCTGGTTGTGGTGACTGGACCAGACCAGGAAGAAGTTGGTTCTTGTGTAGTTGTTGTGGAAGTAGTAGACAATACTTCTACCCTTCCTGTATCAGGAGGAACGCTAGTAGTCTCTGTTAGAGGTCTGATGGTCACTGGGCTGATGGCAGTGGTCACTGGGACACCAGGTAAAGGTGGGACAGTGGTCACTGGGACACCAGGTAAAGGTGGGACAGTGGTCACTGGGACACCAGGTAAAGGTGGGACAGTGGTCACTGGGACACCAGGTAAAGGTGGGACAGTGGTCACTGGGACACCAGGTAAAGGTGGGACAGTGGTCACTGGGATACCAGGTAAAGGTGGGACAGTGGTCACTGGGACACCAGGTAAAGGTGGATGGTGGTCATGGACACCAGGTAAAGGTGGGACAGTGGTCACTGGGACACCA
>NW_025746358.1:75000-92500 GCF_021184085.1 Oncorhynchus gorbuscha
CCTCTCTGGACCTCTCCTGGTCTCCTGGTCGACTATCGTCTGGACTCTGCTTAACCTCTCTGGACTCTCCTGGTCAACTATGTCCGGCATCCACTGCTGTCAGAGAGTAACCCTATCTGTTTCTGCCAGCCTGTGTGGACTCTGCTATGCTCCTAAAACAAATGGCTGACATATTTTTATCCCCAGTAATTACCCAGCCTGCATCGGGAGCAGCAAACTGTGGAGACAGAAAGAGAGCAGGACTCTCTAGACCTCACTAACTCTGACATACATCTGGGCCTGAACTATGATTCACAAATCACTTTACTAGATTATGAACAGAAATACTCTCCAAAACCCTGCCTAGTGTCTGACCACCTGGTCTGGTTCTCTCTTCCCCCAGTCAAAGACCACTGGGCATTAGCCAGGGCAAAGCTCCTTCTCTGGAAGCCGTATACTGGAAGGGCTGCTCGGTTTTTAGTTTTGGAACATCCGTGGTGCCTTTGGGGACCCTGATCTGGGGGGCCTGGTCTGGGGGCGGCCTGGTCTGGGGGCCCTGATCTGGGGGCCTGGTCTGGGGGCCCTGATCTGGAGGGACCTGGTCTGGGGGGCCCTGATCTGGGGGGGCCTGATCTGGGGGGCCCTGGTCTGGGGGGCCCTGGTCTGGGGGGCCCTGGTCTGACGCTGACCTGGCACGCCGCCCTTCCATCCCTCCATATCTCAACATGTCTGTGATTAAAGGCACACATCAGCCACTCGCCACTTGCCACTGACAATATCTGTCGTTCTGTTGCGAGGTGGGAGTGTGCCGGGCGACAGCTGCAGAGGGCTTGTCATTACAGTGCAAAACATGGCGGCCCTCACAAAGAGCCCATTAGGGGGCTAAATGGGTGTTTTTACAAACCGAGTACGCACGTTGGTGGGGCCATGGTTAGGGGGTTGTGGGGGTTGGCAGGGTGGAGGGGCTGCAGCAGGAGGTTAGACCAGGGGGTTAGTAGCCTAAACTACAAAGTCTTTGTCTCTGAACCTCAGCTGTCAACCATCTCTGATACATACAGTAAGTATTGGGTTGCATCGGAGGGGACAAGCACAACATGGCAAAAGCTCGAGGAGTTCGACCAAAAGCTAGAAGACCATAAGAAGACCATTAAATGGTCACAAGTGGCAGTTTTAATTTTAAAAATATATATAATGTCAAAATAGATGGTATAAATGGAATCTCATTCGACAAGGAAACCTTTCACTTTTCATTTCCATAGCTCTTCCTTTCCCTTCCCATGTAAACCTTCCCAGTGTATGTTTCCTAATTGTGGAAGGATTTTCAACGAGGCCTACCTGTTGTATGATCATGAGGCACAACATTACCTTACATTCACTTGCAAAATAGCTAATTGTGGGAATATTTTCTAAATCCTGGAGATTTAGAAGACTGCGGTCATCCACACCCCCTCCCAAAATGGGTGCTGTGCCATTTTTTCCCATTTCATTACTTGACACAGATCCAGAAAAACTAGATGTGTGAACCTAGTAAGTCCAGAACTGGCATAATCCTTTAATGGGTCCTTTTCCAGTCCATCCCACGTACCTGTCAGTTTGAAGAGTGTGGCCTTGCGGGATCCGTCCGTGTGTTTGTACTTCATGAGGTGAATCCAGGACAGCATGTAGTGGAGGAAGAATCCCGGTCTGGCCAAAGCCTCCAGAGAATCGTAACCCTGGATCCAGGTGTCACGGTGCAGCGTGAAGGTAGCCGCGGCCCAGAATGCTTCACTCTCCTCCCACTTGGTCAGCGTGAGATGGCCACTGCTGTCCACAGCCAGGAAGTAGTTGGGCCGATCGGACGCCTCGAACGACACCAGGGACGTGTCTAGAGGAAAAGTTGATCACCAACTTAGGAACCTCAACATCAAGGGTCTTTTCTGGTTAAATAAAGTTTTTTTTTAACTATTTGAGCTCTTTACGCCTGGGTACCGTATGTGACCCAGGTCAGGCTAGCACCTTAGTGCTCAGATAAATGTAGAACACTAGGCAATCTAAAACAGTCTAGGCTAGCTAAAACAGTCTAGGCAATCTAAAACAGTCTAGGCTAGCTAAAACAGTCTAGGCAATCTAAAACAGTCTAGGCTAGCTAAAACAGTCTAGGCAATCTAAAACAGTCTAGGCTAGCTAAAACAGTCTAGGCTAGCTAAAACAGTCTAGGCTAGCTAAAACAGTCTAGGCTATCTAAAACAGTCTAGGCTAGCTAAAACAGTCTAGGCTAGCTAAAACAGTCTAGGCTATCTAAAACAGTCTAGGCTAGCTAAAACAGTCTAGCCTAGATAAAACAGTCTAGCCTAGCTAAAACACTTAATTAGACCAGAGGATAGGGACTGGATAGGGACTGGATAGGGACTGGAAGACTTCCTTAGACCAGAGGATAGGGACTGGAATACTTCATTAGACCAGAGGATAGGGACTGGATAGGGACTGGATAGGGACTGGAAGACTTCATTAGACCAGAGGATAGGGACTGAACAGGGACTGGAAGACTTCATTAGACCAGTGGATAGGGACTGGATAGGGACTGGAAGACTTCATTAGACCAGAGGATAGGGACTGGAAGACATCATTAGACCAGTGGATAGGGACTGGATAGGGACTGGATAGGGACTGGATAGGGACTGGAAGACTTCATTAGACCAGAGGATAGGGACTGGAAGACTTCATTAGACCAGTGGATAGGGACTGGATAGGGACTGGATAGGGACTGGATAGGGACTGGAAGACTTCATTAGACCAGAGGATAGGGACTGGAAGACTTCATTAGACCAGAGGACAGGGATTGGATAGGGACTGGAAGACTTCATTAGACCAGAGGACAGGGACTGGATAGGGACTGGATAGGGACTGGAAGACTTCATTAAACCAGTGGATAGGGACTGGATAGGGACTGGAAGACTTCATTAGACCAGTGGATAGGGACTGGGTAGGGACTGAACAGGGACTGGAAGACTTCATTAGACCAGAGGACAGGGACTGGATAGGGACTGGAAGACTTCATTAGACCAGTGGACAGGGACTGGGTAGGGACTGAACAGGGACTGGAAGACTTCATTAGACCAGTGGATAGGGACTGGATAGGGACTGAACAGGGACTGGAAGACTTCATTATACCAGTGGATAGGGACTGGATAGGGACTGAACAGGGACTGGAAGACTTCATTATACCAGTGGATAGGGACTGGATAGGGACTGAACAGGGACTGGAAGACTTCATTAGACCAGTGGATAGGGACTGGATAGGGACTGAACAGGGACTGGAAGACTTCATTATACCAGTGGATAGGGACTGGAAGACTTCATTAGACCAGTGGATAGGGACTGGATAGGGACTGAACAGGGACTGGAAGACTTCATTATACCAGTGGATAAGGACTGGATAGGGACTGGATAGGGACTGGAAGACTTCATTAGACCAGTGGATAGGGACTGGAAGACTTCATTAGACCAGAGGATAGGGACTGGATAGGGACTGGAAGACTTCATTAGACCAGAGGATAGGGACTGGATAGGGACTGGATAGGGACTGGAAGACTTCATTAGACCAGTGGACAGGGACTGGATAGGGACTGGAAGACTTCATTAGACCAGTGGACAGGGACTGGATAGGGACTGGAATACTTCATTAGACCAGAGGATAGGGACTGGAAGACTTCATTAGACCAGTGGACAGGGACTGGATAGGGACTGGAAGACTTCATTAGACCAGTGGATAAGGACTGGATAGGGACTGGAAGACTTCATTAGACCAGTGGATAAGGACTGGATAGGGACTGGATAGGGACTGGAAGACTTCATTAGACCAGTGGATAGGGACTGGATAGGGACTGGAAGACTTCATTAGACCAGTGGATAAGGACTGGATAGGGACTGGATAGGGACTGGATAGGGACTGGAAGACTTCATTAGACCAGTGGATGGGGACTGGATAGGGACTGGAAGACTTCATTATACCAGTGGATAGAACATCAGAACAGGGCTCCGGGCAGCCGAGCGGAAATGGAGGAAAACTCGCCTCCCTGCGGACCTGGCATCCTTTCACTCCCTCCTCTCTACATTTTCCTCCTCTGTCTCTGCTGCTAAAGCCACTTTCTACCACGCTAAATTCCAAGCATCTGCCTCTAACCCTAGGAAGCTCTTTGCCACCTTCTCCTCCCTCCTGAATCCTCCTCCCCCCCCTCCTCCCTCTCTGCAGATGACTTCGTCAACCATTTTGAAAAGAAGGTCGACGACATCCGATCCTCGTTTGCTAAGTCAAACGACACCGCTGGTTCTGCTCACACTGCCCTACCCTGTGCTCTGACCTCTTTCTCCCCTCTCTCTCCAGATGAAATCTCGCGTCTTGTGATGGCCGGCCGCCCAACAACCTGCCCGCTTGACCCTATCCCCTCCTCTCTTCTCCAGACCATTTCTGGAGACCTTCTCCCTTACCTCACCTCGCTCATCAACTCATCCCTGACCGCTGGCTACGTCCCTTCCGTCTTCAAGAGAGCGAGAGTTGCACCCCTTCTGAAAAAACCTACACTCGATCCCTCCGATGTCAACAATTACAGACCAGTATCCCTTCTTTCTTTTCTCTCCAAAACTCTTGAACGTGCCGTCCTTGGCCAGCTCTCCCGCTATCTCTCTCTGAATGACCTTCTTGATCCAAATCAGTCAGGTTTCAAGACTAGTCATTCAACTGAGACTGCTCTCCTCTGTATCACGGAGGCGCTCCGCACTGCTAAAGCTAATTCTCTCTCCTCTGCTCTCATCCTTCTAGATCTATTGGCTGCCTTCGATACTGTGAACCATCAGATCCTCCTCTCTACCCTCTCCGAGTTGGGCATCTCCGGCGCGGCCCACGCTTGGATTGCGTCCTACCCGACAGGTCGCTCCTACCAGGTGGCGTGGCGAGAATCTGTCTCCTCACCACGCGCTCTCACCACTGGTGTCCCCCAGGGCTCTGTTCTAAGCCCTCTCCTATTCTCGCTATACACCAAGTCATTTGGTTCTGTCATAACCTCACATGGTCTCTCCTATCATTGCTATGCAGACGACACACAATTAATCTTCTCCTTTCCCCCTTCTGATGACCAGGTGGCGAATCGCATCTCTGCATGTCTGGCAGACATATCAGTGTGGATGACGGATCACCACCTCAAGCTGAACCTCGGCAAGACGGAGCTGCTCTTCCTCCTGGGGAAGGACTGCCCGTTCCATGATCTCGCCATCACGGTTGACAACTCCATTGTGTCCTCCTCCCAGAGCGCTAAGAACCTTGGCGTGATCCTGGACAACACCCTGTCGTTCTCAACCAACATCAAGGCGGTGGCCCGTTCCTGTAGGTTCATGCTCTACAACATCCGCAGAGTACGACCCTGCCTCACACAGGAAGCGGCGCAGGTCCTAATCCAGGCACTTGTCATCTCCCGTCTGGATTACTGCAACTCGCTGTTGGCTGGGCTCCCTGCCTGTGCCATTAAACCCTTCAACTCATCCAGAACGCCGCAGCCCGTCTGGTGTTCAACCTTCCCAAGTTCTCTCACGTCACCCCGCTCCTCCGTTCTCTCCACTGGTTTCCAGTTGAAGCTCGCATCCGCTACAAGACCATGGTGCTTGCCTACGGAGCTGTGAGGGGAACGGCACCTCAGTACCTCCAGGCTCTGATCAGGCCCTACACCCAAACAAGGGCACTGCGTTCATCCACCTCTGGCCTGCTCGCCTCCCTACCACTGAGGAAGTACAGCTCCCGCTCAGCCCAGTCAAAACTGTTCGCTGCTCTGGCCCCCCAATGGTGGAACAAACTCCCTCACGACGCCAGGACAGCGGAGTCAATCACCACCTTCCGGAGACACCTGAAACCCCACCTCTTTAAGGAATACCTAGGATAGGATAAGTAATCCCTCTCACCCCCTCCCCTTTAAGATTTAGATGCACTATTGTAAAGTGACTGTTCCACTCGATGTCATAAGGTGAATGCACCAATTTGTAAGTCGCTCTGGATAAGAGCGTCTGCTAAATGACTTAAATGTAATGTAAATGTAAATGGATAGGGACTGGATAGGGACTGGAAGACTTCATTAGACCAGTGGATAGGGACTGGATAGGGACTGAACAGGGACTGGAAGACTTCATTATACCAGTGGATAGGGACTGGATAGGGACTGGAAGACTTTTTAATGACTGAACGTTGGAGTAGGAGGAAGCCTAGGAATGCAGAGTGTTAGAAAGTGTTATTTATGGAGGATGAAGTAGTAAAATGAGGACAGACATGGAAATGGCCATTGCATTAGACTGGTGTGACGAGGACGGACATGGACATGGCCATTGCATTAGACTGGTGTGACGAGGACGGACGTGGAGATGACCAACGCATTAGACTGGTGTGACGAGGCCTGGCAGTGATGTTGCTCTGTTTCCTCTGCGCTGCTCACCGTGCGGACGCGCTCTGCTGAGCCCAGGGGTCATCATGAAGAGGGACAGGAAGCCAGCCGCAGCAGGGTCTCCTTTCTTAGGGAACACTGTCCCACTGGACCTGTTGGCTGCCAGCACCGTGTCCCTCTCCCTGTAGGTCACCAGCCTGTAGGGGCCTTTACCCAGAACTACAAGACAGAGGAGAGGAACACTGTTATGAGGAATCGTTCGCTGTATGGATGACATCTGTGCAGACACTCTGCCCCCATGTGGGTAACCAATGAAGTGCCTTACACATTGATCGTGATGAAATGTTTGTAACAAATTCTAAAGGCAATGCATAATAAACATCCGAGGTTCAGTCATTGATTTGATTCTTGGAGAAATTAGATGTTGTTTTTTTTTGACCAATAGGAAGAGTTTGAGATAAGATGCTGTATGTACCTTTGTTGTAGTATTCACAATCGTAGGCTGAAAAGACAAACAGAAAGGGTCGTTAGTGGAATGAAATTATAAACTGTAGTTAATTACATATTTTATTTACCTTTATTTAACTAGGCAAGTCAGTTAGGAACAAATTCTTATTTTCAATGACGGCCTAGGAACAGTGGGGTTAACTGGTCTAGGAGCAGTGGGGTTAACTGGTCTAGGAGCAGTGGGGTTAACTGGCCTAGGAACAGTGGGGTTAACTGGTCTAGGAGCAGTGGGGTTAGCTGGTCTAGGAACAGTGGGGTTAACTGGTCTAGGAACAGTGGGTTAACTGGTCTAGGAATAGTGGATTAACTGGTCTAGGAACAGTGGGGTTAACTGGCCTAGGAACAGTGGGGTTAACTGGTCTAGGAACAGTGGGTTAACTGGTCTAGGAATAGTGGATTAACTGGTCTAGGAACAGTGGGTTAACTGGTCTAGGAACAGTGGGTTAACTGGTCTAGGAACAGTGGGTTAACTGGTCTAGGAATAGTGGATTAACTGGTCTAGGAACAGTGGGGTTAACTGGCCTAGAAACAGTGGGTTAACTGGTCTAGGAATAGTGGATTAACTGGTCTAGGAACAGTGGGGTTAACTGGTCTAGGAACAGTGGGTTAACTGGTCTAGGAATAGTGGGTTAACTGGTCTAGGAATAGTGGATTAACTGGTCTAGGAACAGTGGGGTTAACTGGCCTAGGAACAGTGGGGTTAACTGGTCTAGGAATAGTGGATTAACTGGTCTAGGAACAGTGGGTTAACTGGTCTAGGAACAGTGGGTTAACTGGTCTAGGAACAGTGGGTTAACTGGTCTAGGAACAGTGGGTTAACTGGTCTAGGAACAGTGGGTTAATTGGTCTAGGAACAGTGGGTTAACTGGTCTAGGAACAGTGGGTTAACTGGTCTAGGAACAGTGGGTTAATTGGTCTAGGAACAGTGGGTTAACTGCCTGTTCAGGGGCATTTGCCTGAAAACAGAATGCCATTTCAGATGGTCCCACACACTCCCATACCACCCATTGAATGGGTAGTGTGTCCGGTGCCTGCCCGTTGGCCACTCATTGCCCGCTCATAGCCGCAGACTTACGGCAGATCGTCGGGGATCGCCAGTCCACGGTGACACCCTGGTGACAGCATCGGTGGGCGTAGGCTGCCACGCTGGTACAGAAACACTCACAGTCCCCACCGCGACTACAGCCGCACGTATCAGCCAGGCAGTTCATATAGAACCATGTCACGGAAGGAACCTTTAAGACGTCCACCTGGACAGGGGGAGACAGGAAGGAACCTTTAAGACTGTTGTCCACTAGCATAGGGATATGGTAGTAACAGTCTGATACAACACACAGCCTGATATAACACACAGCCTGATACAACACACAGCCTGATACAACACACAGCCTGATACAACACACAGCCTGATACAACACACAGCCTGATACAACACACAGCCTGATATAACACACAGCCTGATATAACACACAGCCTGATACAACACACAGCCTGATATAACACACAGCCTGATACAACACACAGCCTGATACAACACACAGCCTGATACAACACACAGCCTGATACAACACACAGCCTGATATAACACACAGCCTGATACAACACACAGCCTGATACAACACACAGCCTGATACAACACACAGCCTGATACAACACACAGCCTGATACAACACACAGCCTGATACAACACACAGCCTGATACAACACACAGCCTGATACAACACACAGCCTGATACAACACAGCGCCTGATACAACACACAGCCTGATATAACACACAGCCTGATACAACACACAGCCTGATACAACATACAGCCTGATATAACACACAGCCTGATATAACACACAGCCTGATACAACACACAGCCTGATACAACACACAGCCTGATACAACACACAGCCTGATATAACACACAGCCTGATACAACACACAGCCTGATATAACACACAGCCTGATATAACACACAGCCTGATACAACACACAGCCTGATACAACACACAGCCTGATATAACACACAGCCTGATATAACACACAGCCTGATACAACACACAGCCTGATACAACACACAGCCTGATACAACACACAGCCTGATATAACACACAGCCTGGTATAACGCACAGCCTGATATAACACACAGCCTGATACAACACACAGCCTGATATAACACACAGCCTGATATAACACACAGCCTGATACAACACACAGCCTGATACAACACACAGCCTGATACAACACACAGCCTGATATAACACACAGCCTGATACAACACACAGCCTGATATAACACACAGCCTGATACAACACACAGCCTGATACAACACACAGCCTGATACAACACACAGCCTGATATAACACACAGCCTGATACAACACACAGCCTGATACAACACACAGCCTGATACAACACACAGCCTGATACAACACACAGCCTGATATAACACACAGCCTGATACAACACACAGCCTGATACAACACACAGCCTGATACAACACACAGCCTGATACAACACACAGCCTGATACAACACACAGCCTGATACAACACACAGCCTGATACAACACAACACAGCCTGATACAACACACAGCCTGATACAACACACAGCCTGATATAACACACAGCCTGATACAACACACAGCCTGATACAACATACAGCCTGATATAACACACAGCCTGATATAACACACAGCCTGATACAACACACAGCCTGATACAACACACAGCCTGATACAACACACAGCCTGATATAACACACAGCCTGATACAACACACAGCCTGATATAACACACAGCCTGATACAACACACAGCCTGATACAACACACAGCCTGATATAACACACAGCCTGATATAACACACAGCCTGATACAACACACAGCCTGATACAACACACAGCCTGATACAACACACAGCCTGATACAACACACAGCCTGATATAACACACAGCCTGATATAACACACAGCCTGATAACAACACACAGCCTGATACAACACACAGCCTGATACAACACACAGCCTGATATAACACACAGCCTGATACAACACACAGCCTGATATAACACACAGCCTGATATAACACACAGCCTGATATAACACACAGCCTGATATAACACACAGCCTGATAACAACACACAGCCTGATACAACACACAGCCTGATATAACACACAGCCTGATAACAACACACAGCCTGACAACAACACACAGCCTGATATAACACACAGCCTGATACAACACACAGCCTGATATAACACACAGCCTGACAACAACACACAGCCTGATACAACACACAGCCTGATATAACACACAGCCTGATACAACACACAGCCTGATACAACACACCGCCTGATACAACACACAGCCTGATATAACACACAGCCTGATATAACACACAGCCTGATATAACTAAAAGCCTGATAACAACACACAGCCTGATACAACACACAGCCTGATGCAACACACAGCCTGATATAACACACAGCCTGATACAACACAGCCTGATATAACACATAGCCTGATATAACACACAGCCTGATATAACTAACAGCCTGATACAACACACAGCCTGATAACAACACACAGCCTGATATAACACACAGCCTGATATAACACACAGCCGGATATAACACACAGCATGATACAACACACAGCCTGATACAACACACAGCCTGATAACAACACACAGCCTGATATAACACACAGCCTGATACAACACACAGCCTGATACAACACACAGCCTGATACAACACACCGCCTGATACAACACACAGCCTGATAACAACACACAGCATGATACAACACACAGCCTGATACAACACACAGCCTGATACAACACACCGCCTGATACAACACACAGCCTGATACAACACACCGCCTGATACAACACACAGCCTGATACAACACACAGCCTGATATAACACACAGCCTGATACAACACACAGCCTGATAACAACACACAGCCTGATATAACACACAGCCTGATACAACACACAGCCTGATACAACACACAGCCTGATATAACACACAGCCTGATATAACACACAACTTTAGTAAGAAGGTAAATATGTGGAGAAGAGATAGGACAGCAGACCGGCTGACAGAGGATAGGGGTTATGTGGAGGATAGGGGTTATGTAGAGGATAGGGGGTTATGTAGAGGATAGGGGGTTATGTAGAGGATAGGGGTTATGTAGAGGATAGGGGTTATGTAGAGGATAGGGGTTACGTAGAGGATAGGGGTTACGTAGAGGATAGGGGGTTATGTAGAGGATAGGGGGTTATGTAGAGGATAGGGGGTTATGTAGAGGATAGGGGGTTATGTAGAAGATAGGGGGTTATGTAGAGGATAGGGGGTTATGTAGAGGATAGGGGTTATGTAGAGGATAGGGGGTTATGTAGAGGATAGGGGGTTATGTAGAAGATAGGGGTTATGTAGAGGATAGGGGTTTTGTAGAGGATAGGGGTTATGTAGAGGATAGGGGGTTATGTAGAGGATAGGGGGTTATGTAGAGGATAGGGGGTTATGTAGAGGATAGGGGGTTATGTAGAGGATAGGGGTTATGTAGAGGATAGGGGGTTATGTAGAGGATAGGGGGTTATGTAGAGGATAGGGGGTTATGTAGAGGATAGGGGGTTATGTAGAGGATAGGGGGTTATGTAGAGGATAGGGGTTATGTAGAGGATAGGGGTTATGTAATGTGGAGAAGAGATAGGACAGCAGACCGGCTGACAGAGGGTAGGGGGCTATGTAGAGGATAGGGGTTATGTAATGTAATGTGTATGTCAGGCTTGAGAGAAGCCCCTGTAATACTAACAGCCACAGTAACATCAACCCACAGAGAGATCTGTGAGACAGCCTACAGTAAGACAGTAAGATCCTGATTAATGTCTGTGCTTTACAGTGAGTCAAACGGCCTCTGGGAGGTGACTCAAATAACCAGAACCAACCCGCCCCCTTCACACACCACTCCCCCAGCACTCATCAACACAGACAGCTGAAACAGCAGAGGGAGAGACTGCATGTCACAGTATAGACACACACATGCTCTTCTGCACACACACACACACACACACACACACACACACACACACACACACACACACACACACACACACACACACACACACACACACACACACACACACACACACACACACACGCTCTTCTGCACACACATACACACACACACACACACACACACACACACACACACACACACACACACACACACACACACACACACACACACACACACACACACACACACACACACACACAGACGTAAACAAACACACACACACACACACACAAACGTAAACACACACACACACACATGCTCTTCTGCACACACATACACACACATACACAAACACACACAAACACACACACACACACACACACACACACACACACACACACACACAGACGTAAACAAACACACACACACACACACACAAACGTAAACACACACACACACACATGCTCTTCTGCACACACATACACACACATACACAAACACACACAAACACACACACACACACACACACACACACACACACACACACACACACACACACACACACACACACACACACACACACACACACACACACACAGACGTAAACACACACACACACATCCAGAAACAGATATCCACATGCGTATGCATACCCACTCTCACAACACAGCCTTCCCTCCATTGGTTGAGCTGCTGGCTGTCATACTCCATACTCACCACCGGGTGGCAGACCAGGAAGACCTCGCTGAGCAGGACTCCACACTGCCTCTTGGAGAACGGCTCCCTCAGGGGGTTCAGACTGCAGGGGTGTCTGATGTCTGGGCTGTTAACACACTGGACACACACATATCTAACGTTAGAAGACAGACAATAGACACCTGTATCATGTATGAACACACGCACACACACACACGCACACACACACACACACACACACACACACACACACACACACACACACACACACACACACACACACACACACACACACACACACACACACACACACTTGCCTCAGCTGCCGTCCAGCTGTTGCCAAACTCCTGAGGCGTGGCAGAGTCTATGTTCTCTGGTGTCCTCATCTCATTGACCGTCCTCAGGTCAAAGTTACCACACAGACCGCTCAGCTTGCCCTGAATACAGCATTCACATGAATATGACACCAATCACAGACCGCTCAGCTTGCCCTGAACACAGCATTCACATGAATATGACACCAATCACAGACCGCTCAGCTTGCCCTGAACAATATGATACCAATCACATCTCTGTGTAGATAGGATAGGAAGGGCTTGGTGACCTGATGGTGCTAATCAAGGGCTTGGTGACCTGATGGTGCTAATCAAGAGCTTGGTGACCTGATGGTGCTAATCAAGGGCTTGGTGACCTGATGATGCTAATCAAGGGCATGGTGACCTGATGATGCTAATCAAGGGGTTAGTGACCTGATGGTGCTAATCAAGAGGTTGGTGACCTGATGGTGCTAATCAAGGGCTTGGTGACCTGATGATGCTAATCAAGGGGTTAGTGACCTGATGGTGCTAATCAAGAGGTTAGTGATCTGATGGTGCTAATCAAGGGGTTAGTGACCTGATGGTGCTAATCAAGGGGTTGGTGACCTGATGGTGCTAATCAAGGGCTTGGAGACCTGATGGTGTTAATCAAGGGCTTGGTGACCTGATGATGCTAATCAAGGGGTTAGTGACCTGATGGTGCTAATCAAGAGGTTAGTGACCTGATGGTGCTAATCAAGGGGTTAGTGACCTGATGGTGCTAATCAAGGGGTTGGTGACCTGATGGTGCTAATCAAGGGCTTGGAGACCTGATGGTGTTAATCAAGGGCTTGGTGACCTGATGGTGCTAATCAAGGGGTTGGTGACCTGATGGTGCTAATCAAGGGGTTGATGACCTAATGGTGCTAATCAAGGGGTTGGTGACATGATGGTGCTAATCAAGGGGTTGGTGACCTGATGGTGCTAATCAAGAGGTTGGTGACCTGATGGTGCTAATCAAGGGGTTGGTGACCTGATGGTGCTAATCAAGAGGTTGGTGACCTGATGGTGCTAATCAAGACGTTGGTGACCTGATGGTGCTAATCAAGGGGTTGGTGACCTGATGGTGCTAATCAAGGGGTTGGTGACCTGATGGTGCTAATCAAGACGTTGGTGACCTGATGGTGTTAATCAAGGGCTTGGTGACCTGATGGTGCTAATCAAGGGCTTGGTGACCTGATGGTGCTAATCAAGGGGTTGGTGACCTGATGGTGCTAATCAAGGGCTTGGAGACCTGATGGTGCTAATCAAGGGCTTGGTGACCTGATGGTGCTAATCAAGGGCTTGGTGACCTGATGGTGCTAATCAAGGGGTTGGTGACCTGATGGTGCTAATCAAGGGCTTGGAGACCTGATGGTGCTAATCAAGGGCTTGGTGACCTGATGGTGCTAATCAAGGGCTTGGTGACCTGATGGTGCTAATCAAGGGCTTGGTGACCTGATAGTGCTAATCAAGGGCTTGGTGATTAGTTGATTTGTTGAATAAGGTGTGACGGATTGGAGGATCCAGAGGACTGGGTTGAGAAAGACTGCTATAGGAGACAGCAGCTGCTTTGTAATGACAGGGCCATGTTATTCTAGGGTAGGAAATGTGGAACACTAACAACCCATGGTGCCTGACCTGCCAGCGTGGTCCAGCCTGAATGTGGACCGTGGTCTTGCGATCCCAGAGCACGGTCAGGTCCTCCTCGGGCACGTGGACCACGGTGAAGAGCCCAGCGCTCCATATGAACACCTCCTGCCTCCAGTCGATCACACTGGACGGGTTCTACACAGGGTGGAGGACAGGAAACAGGACAATGGACAGGAATTAGATCAATACTGATGAACAGGTTGAGATGAGCCAGGGGCGTCGGGGTTAGTGCCCCCCTGTGATTTTTTTACCTAATTTCTTTATGGCAGCTAACCGATCGCTGCCGCTGTACATAGTCTATCGGTAAATAGCCCACCCATTTTTACCTACCTCATCCCCATACTGTTTTTATTTATTTTATTTTCTGCTCTTTTGCACACCAATATCTCTACCTGTACATGACCATCTGATCATTTATCACTCCAGTGTTAATCTGCAAAATTGTAATTATTCGCCTACCTCCTCATGCCTTTTGCACACAATGTATATAGACTCTCCTTTTTTCTACTGTATTATTGACTTGTTAATTGTTTACTCCATGTGTAACTCTGTGTTGTCTGCTCACACTGCTATGCTTTATCTTGGCCAGGTCGCAGTTGCAAATGTGAACTTGTTCTCAACTAGCCTACCTGGTTAAATAAAGGTGAAATAAAATAAATAAATAAAAAACATTGTTCATTAAGGACAGAGGACAAGACAGAGGACAGAGGAGAGGACATGGAAGAGGACAGGGGAGAGGACAGGGAGGAGGACAAGTTAGAGGAGGGAGAAGAGGACAGGGAAGATGACAGGAAAGAGGACAAGGCGGAGGTCAAGGACGAGGACAGGGAAGAGGACAGGGAGGAGGACAGGGAAGAGGACAAGACAGAGGACAGGGAAGAGGACAAGATGGAGGACAGGGAAGAGGACAGGGAAGAGGTGAAGATGGAGGACAGGGAAAAGGACAAGCTGGAGGACAGGGAAGAGGGCAGGGATCATGAATAAGGTAGTCTTAAATAGGTGAAATTTCTGCCATAATTGGTAAGGTGTGACAATAGTTATGTGATATTCATTGGGTCTGAGGGGTCAGGGGTTAAGGGGTTAAGGGTAGTTTCTCTCTGTAATATTTTCATCAAACATTTCTTATAACACTGTAGGTTACAGTAACCCTATTGAAAGCAAGTAAGCAAACAAGTAACGAGCCGCTAGTGGAAACTGGGAGGCATCCCAGCGGTGGCCAGACTTGGTAGGACCACCAGTGGCAAGCTACCTGGTAAGGTTCAGGAGCAGGAGCAGGAGCAGGAGCAGGAGCAGGAGCAGGAGCAGGAGCAGGAGCAGGAGAAGGAGAAGGAGCAGGAGCAGGAGCAGGAGCAGGAGCAGGAGCAGGAGCAGGAGCAGGAGCAGGAGCAGGAGCAGGAGCAGGAGCAGGAGAAGGAGCAGGAGCAGGAGCAGGAGCAGGAGCATGCACTTACTGGTTTGCCACTGTCGTCGTCGAACGCAATGAAAGATCTACCAATGTTGATGAGTAGAGATTTCCTGCAGATGACGCCGCTGTCGTAACAGTCCACGTTCTCAGCCGTCACACTCATCATCAGATCAGCACTGCTCTGAAGGTGGGATGGGGAAAACAACATGACAATAGCAAGCTAACCCAGGACAGAACTATGCCACTATGAAATGTGTATATTGAGTATTCAAACCCTAAGCCAGTCTATTCATCAATCCTTTCATCTATACACGGATATCTAACTTTCACAGATTTCTTGCAATACATTTAGTCATCCCATTTTATTATCAAATAACGAGGAAAAATATATGAACTTGAGTACTGGAAATGTGACTCTGGTACCTTTTCCTAGGTAGACTTTACACACTCTCACATATCATACCTTTACTAGGTAGACTTTACACACTCTAACATAGTCAAATATCATACCTTTACTAGGTAGACTTTACACACTCTAACGTAGTCAAATATCATACCTTTACTAGGTAGACTTTACACACTCTCACATATCATACCTTTACTAGGTAGACTTTACACACTCCAACATAGTCAAATATCATACCTTTACTAGGTAGACTTTACACACTCTAACGTAGTCAAATATCATACCTTTACTAGGTAGACTTTACACACTCCAACGTAGTCAAATATCATACCTTTACTAGGTAGACTTTACACACTCTAACGTAGTCAAATATCATACCTTTACTAGGTAGACTTTACACACTCCAACGTAGTCAAACAGTAGACCATCAAAGGTCCTGTAGTGGCGGTCCCCATAGGCTGTACACATGGACGGACACGGACGGAACACACACTGGAATGTTCCATGCTGGCAGACACTGAAAGAGACACACAGTGTCAACCATCACGATTCAGTACCAACCTGCCAGCAAACTGCTACCACTTAATGTAAGCACATTCTGTCATAACTGATGGCCACCTTTTGTACGGGAGGCCCCCAGCGATTATCACCCGTCCAAAAAGTAGGGATCTCGTCAACTGCCAAATGTTGAATCATCCCCGTTCATAGTGCTATTATACAGATCCCTATCTCTCCTCTTCTCTTGCTAACTGCTAGAAGAAGAAATGGATGGCAGAGAAGAAAGGAGACAGACTGGGATCACTGGTTCACTCGGCAGGGAGAGAGAGACTGTTGAATGAACGGCCCTCATACAAGGACTCTCTGTAAACCAGAGCTGGGAGGTGATTTTCTATGATAGATAATAGAGGGTTATGGGATATCAGGTGAACAGTCTCACCGTAGGTACAATCTATACAAGACTCATCACCTAAAGCTCAGGAATGATCCTTGGAAAATTGTTAGCTGCTAGAAAGTTTGTCTTAATTCGGCCACACACTGGCAGGTTTTGCCAGGTACTGAGTCAACAAATTTGTCAGTGACTCAGACACTTGAAATGTCATGGCAAATGAAA
>NW_025746358.1:97500-117500 GCF_021184085.1 Oncorhynchus gorbuscha
AGTCTGACTGTGCTGGCGTGCAGTAGCTAGGAATACATCTCAGTCTGACTGTGCTGGCGTGCAGTAGCTAGGAATACATCTCAGTCTGACTGTGCTGGCGTGCAGTAGCTAGGAATACATCTCAGTCTGACTGTGCTGGCGTGCAGTAGCTAGGAATACATCTCAGTCTGACTGTGCTGGCGTGCAGTAGCTAGGAATACATCTCAGTCTGACTGTGCTGGCGTGCAGTAGCTAGGAATACATCTCAGTCAATGAATTCATCTTTCTCTATAGCTCGGTTAATTCAACCTTATCGAATTGTGTATAACTGTGCATACCTGTATAATGAGGACAGAGGTGAATAGTCATTCTGCAAGTCATAATCATATACTGTGAGGCTTAAAGTGATGTCACGACAACACATTCTAACTCATTTTAACTTCAAGTTCATTCATTTAAGACTTAAACTGTTAATTTAACAACGGATTAGTAGGATTTATATCAATTTCACAGACGTGTACCTTTTAACAGTACATTGTCATGTTTTTCACCAACTCGTTATTATTCTGTATGTAGCTGAACATTGTTTTAAGCTGGATCAAGCCCAGACCACCTCGTCTTATGCCTTAAAAAGGCCTGAACCGACAGGCATGACAGCATTAGTCTTTCAATCTTTTTTTTTAACAGGCTCTTATTTCTGCCAGGAATGCCCAATACGAAGGTGAGGAAATCTTGGGCAGTGTTGGCATTTTCTGGATGGGAGGGCTGGTGCAAAGCAGTGCCAGAAGTTGAATTCTACAGGGTTCATTATTGAGATGTGGAACTTTTTCCCAGGTTGAATACAGAGAAGGGTATTTAGTGAGGATGGTACACATTTACATTACATTTACATTTAAGTCATTTAGCAGACGCTCTTATCCAGAGCGACTTACAAATTGGTGCATTCACCTTATGACATCCAGTGGGACAGTCACTTAACAATAGTGCATCTAAAACTTAGGGGGGTGGGGTGAGAGGGATTACTTAACCTATCCTAGGTATTCCTTAAAGAGGTGGGGTTTCAGGTGTCTCCGGAAGGTGGTGATTGACTCCGCTGTCCTGGCGTCGTGAGGGAGTTTGTTCCACCATTGGGGGGCCAAGGCAGCGAAAAGTTTTGACTGGGCTGAGCGGGAGCTGTACTTCCTCAGTGGTAGGGAGGCGAGCAGGCCAGAGGTGGATGAACGCAGTGCCCTTGTTTGGGTGTAGGGCCTGATCAGAGCCTGGAGGTACTGAGGTGCCGTTCCCCTCACAGCTCCGTAGGCAAGCACCATGGTCTTGTAGCGGATGCGAGCTTCAACTGGAAGCCAGTGGAGAGAACGGAGGAGCGGGGTGACGTGAGAGAACTTGGGAAGGTTGAACACCAGACGGGCTGCGGCGTTCTGGATGAGTTGAATGGGTTTAATGGCACAGGCAGGGAGCCCAGCCAACAGCGAGTTGCAGTAATCCAGACGGGAGATGACAAGTGCCTGGATTAGGACCTGCGCCGCTTCCTGTGTGAGGCAGGGTCGTACTCTGCGGATGTTGTAGAGCATGAACCTACAGGAACGGGCCACCGCCTTGATGTTAGTTGAGAACGACAGGGTGTTGTCCAGGATCACGCCAAGGTTCTTGGCGCTCTGGGAGGAGGACACAATGGAGTTGTCAACCGTGATGGCGAGATCATGGAACGGGCAGTCCTTCCCGGGAGGAAGAGCAGCTCCGTCTTGCCGAGGTTCAGCTTGAGGTGGTGATCCGTCATCCACACTGATATGTCTGCCAGACATGCAGAGATGCGATTCGCCACCTGGTCATCAGAAGGGGGAAAGGAGAAGATTAATTGTGTGTCGTCTGCATAGCAATGATAAGAGAGACCATGTGAGGTTATGACAGAGCCAAGTGACTTGGTGTATAGCGAGAATAGGAGAGGGCCAAGAACAGAGCCCTGGGGGACACCAGTGGTGAGAGCGTGGTGAGGAGACAGATTCTCGCCACGCCACCTGGTAGGAGCGACCTGTCAGGTAGGACGCAATCCAAGCGTGGGCCGCGCCGGAGATGCCCAACTCGGAGAGGGTGGAGAGGAGGATCTGATGGTTCACAGTATCGAAGGCAGCCGATAGATCTAGAAGGATGAGAGCAGAGGAGAGAGAGTTAGCTTTAGCAGTGCGGAGCGCCTCCGTGATACAGAGGAGAGCAGTCTCAGTTGAATGACTAGTCTTGAAACCTGACTGATTTGGATCAAGAAGGTCATTCAGAGAGAGATAGCGGGAGAGCTGGCCAAGGACGGCACGTTCAAGAGTTTTGGAGAGAAAAGAAAGAAGGGATACTGGTCTGTAATTGTTGACATCGGAGGGATCGAGTGTAGGTTTTTTCAGAAGGGGTGCAACTCTCGCTCTCTTGAAGACGGAAGGGACGTAGCCAACGGTCAGGGATGAGTTGATGAGCGAGGTGAGGTAAGGGAGAAGGTCTCCGGAAATGGTCTGGAGAAGAGAGGAGGGGATAGGGTCAAGCGGGCAGGTTGTTGGGCGGCCGGCCGTCACAAGACGCGAGATTTCATCTGGAGAGAGAGGGAGAAAGAGGTCAGAGCACAGGGTAGGGCAGTGTGAGCAGAACCAGCGGTGTCGTTTGACTTAGCAAACGAGGATCGGATGTCGTCGACCTTCTTTTCAAAATGGTTGTGAAGTCATCTGCAGAGAGGGAGGAGGGGGGAGGGGGCGGAGGATTCAGGAGGGAGGAGAAGGTGGCAAAGAGCTTCCTAGGGTTAGAGGCAGATGCTTGGAATTTAGCGTGGTAGAAAGTGGCTTTAGCAGCAGAGACAGAGGAGGAAAATGTAGAGAGGAGGGAGTGAAAGGATGCCAGGTCCGCAGGGAGGCGAGTTTTCCTCCATTTCCGCTCGGCTGCCCGGAGCCCTGTTCTGTGAGCTCGCAATGAGTCATCGAGCCACGGAGGCGGGAGGGGAGGACCGAGCCGGCCTGGAGGATAGGGGACATAGAGAGTCAAGGGATGCAGAGAGGGAGGAGAGGAGGGTTGAGGAGGCAGAATCAGGAGATAGGTGGGAGAAGGTTTGAGCGGAGGGAAGAGATGATAGGATGGAAGAGGAGAGAGTAGCGGGGGAGAGAGAGCGAAGGTTGGGACGGCGCGATACCATCCGAGTAGGGGCAGTGTGGGAGGTGTTGGATGAGAGCGAGAGGGAAAAGGATACAAGGCAGTGGTCGGAGACTTGGAGGGGAGTTGCAATGAGGTTAGTGGAAGAACAGCATCTAGTAAAGATGAGGTCGAGCGTATTGCCTGCCTTGTGAGTAGGGGGAAGGTGAGAGGGTGAGGTCAAAAGAGGAGAGGAGTGGAAAGAAGGAGGCAGAGAGGAAAGAGTCAAAGGTAGACGTGGGGAGGTTAAAGTCGCCCAGAACTGTGAGAGGTGAGCCGTCCTCAGGAAAGGAGCTTATCAAGGCATCAAGCTCATTGATGAACTCTCCGAGGGAACCTGGAGGGCGATAAATGATAAGGATGTTAAGCTTGAAAGGGCTAGTAACTGTGACAGCATGGAATTCAAAGGAGGCGATAGACAGATGGGTAAGGGGAGAAAGAGAGAATGACCACTTGGGAGAGATGAGGATCCCGGTGCCACCACCCCGCTGACCAGACGCTCTCGGGGTGTGCGAGAACACGTGGGCGGACGAAGAGAGAGCAGTAGGAGTAGCAGTGTTGTCTGTGGTGATCCATGTTTCCGTCAGTGCCAAGAAGTCGAGGGACTGGAGGGAGGCATAGGCTGAGATGAACTCTGCCTTGTTGACCGCAGATTGGCAGTTCCAGAGGCTACCGGAGACCTGGAACTCCACATGGGTCGTGCGCGCTGGGACCACCAGAGTAGGGTGGCCGCGGCCCACGCGGTGAGGAGAGCGTTTGTATGGTCTGTGCAGAGAGGAGAGAACAGGGATAAACAGACACATAGTTGACAGGCTACAGAAGAGGCTACGCTAATGCAAAGGAGATTGGAATGACAAGTGGACTACACGTCTCGAATGTTCAGAAAGTTAAGCTACGTAGCAAGAATCTTATTGACTAAAATGATTAAAATGATACAGTACTGCTGAAGTAGGCCAGCTGGCAGTGGGTGCGTTGTTGACACTACACTAATCAAGTCGTTCCGTTGAGTGTAATAGTTTCTGCAGTGTTGCTATTCGGGGCTAGCAGGCTAGCTAGCAGTGTTGTTTACGTTACGTTGCGTTAAAATAACGACAATAGATGGCTAGCGAACCTAGAAAATCGCTCTAGACTACACAATTATATGGGTTACGTTATCACAATGTAAGATACACATGTTTCCTGACAGGTCAAATTCAATTTTTAGGTTGCAGGGACGTTCTGAGAGAGTTTATTTTTAGGTTGCAGAGAGGTTCTGAGAACGTTTATTTTTAGGTTGCAGGGAGGTTCTGAGAACGTTTATTTTTAGGTTGCAGGGAGGTTCTGAGAACGTTTAATTTTAGGTTGCAGGGAGGTTCTGAGAACGTTTATTTTTAGGTTGAAGGGAGGTTCTGAGGACGTTTATTTTTAGGTTGCAGGGAGGTTCTGAGAACGTTTATTTTTAGGTTGCAGGGAGGTTCTGAGAACGTTTATTTTTAGGTTGCAGGGAGGTTCTGAGAACGTTTATTTTTAGGTTGCAGGGAGGTTCTGAGAATGTTTTTCTGGGAGGTTTTATTAACGTTCTGAGAATGGAAATGATACGTAATTTGGAGGTTTTTGAATAACTTCCTGAAAACGTTCATTGAATGTTTGAATAAGACTTGTAATATCACTGCTACAGTAGCTTAGTTTGCGTTAATGTTTCTTCACGTTCTGAGAACGGAATGTCTTTTTTTTTTTAACATTTTTTAGAACGTTCTCTGAAAGTTACTAAAGCCATCTTGTGGTTTTCATGGAACGTTTTCTTAATGTGCTCAGAACAATTTGAGAACGTGATTTTAAATAGAACCCTGAAGAAACCTGTAGGAAACATTACGCTGAAGTACTGAAATTCCCACAGAAGAGAAAGGGTTTTTCTTGATATTCTCTGAACTGTTTGGAACATTCCCAATGTCAAACAGGTTGGAGAACATTCCCTATGTCAAACAGGTTGGAGAACATTCCCTATGTCAAACAGGTTGGAGAACATTCCCTATGTCAAACAGGTTGGAGAACATTCCCTATGTCAAACAGGTTGGAGAACATTCCCTATGTCAAACAGGTTGGAGAACATTCCCTATGTCAAACAGGTTGGAGAACATTCCCTATGTCAAACAGGTTGGAGAACATTCCTAGAACATTGCCAAACATTTGACTCAATGTAACCACTTTAAGGAAATATTCTGTTAAAGTAATAAAATACCAGGAAAATATATATTTTTGTCAAGTTCATTAAATGTGCTGAGAATGTTCCAAAGCCAAGCAACTATCCTGCACCATTCCCAGAACGTTGTGGAAGCTTGTAAGCAAAATAACCATAGGACAACCACGGTCTCACCAAGCTCTAAGAAATATATGGTTCTCAGAACGTTGTGTGCTACCTGGGCTGTCTATATTTTCTTTCTCTTGAGACGTGTCTATTTGTCTAAACTTTAGACTGAGGAAGAGAGAGCTCAAGAAGAGCTAGGCTGAGGAAGAGAGAGCTCAGGAAGAGCTAGGCTGAGGAAGAGAGAGCTCAGGAAGAGCTAGGCTGAGGAAGAGAGAGCTCAGGAAGAGCTAGGCTGAGGAAGAGAGAGCTCAGGAAGAGCTAGGCTGAGGAAGAGAGAGCTCAGGAAGAGCCAGGCTGAGGAAGAGAGAGCTCAGGAAGAGCTAGGCTGAGGAAGAGAGAACACAGGAAGAGCTAGGCTGAGGAAGAGAGAGCTCAGGAAGAGCTAGGCTGAGGAAGAGAGAACACAGGAAGAGCTAGGCTGAGGACGAGAGAGCTCAGGAAGAGCTAGGCTGAGGAAGAGAGAGCTCAGGAAGAGCTAGGCTGAGGAAGAGAGAGCTCAGGAAGAGCTAGGCTGAGGAAGAGAGAACACAGGAAGAGCTAGGCTGAGGACGAGAGAGCTCAGGAAGAGCTAGGCTGAGGAAGAGAGAACACAGGAAGAGCTAGGCTGAGGACGAGAGAACACAGGAAGAGCTAGACTGAGGAAGAGAGAACACAGGAAGAGCTAGGCTGAGGACGAGAGAACACAGGAAGAGCTAGGCTGAGGACGAGAGAACACAGGAAGAGCTAGGCTGAGGAAGAGAGAGCACAGGAAGATCACAACACTCTGTCCCTTATGATGATGATGATGAAGCGTGTTAGAATGAGGAAGAGCACAACCCTCTATCTCTCATGGTGATAATGAGAAAGTGTTGATGGTACTAGTTAAACGTGGTAGCAGGAATTTATTTAAGAGGCTTAACCGACACCTGAGCACCCTACACACCACCTGTTTACTACATAAACAACAGAAGAAAAGCAATTTATAGACGGAGAGAGAAGGGGATAGAGAGAAGAGAGAAAGGAGAGGGGGACCAAGGGGAAGTTGCATGGGCAGAATTACACAAATTCATAACGAGTGGAATGTCTCAGCTCATAAACGTTTTTATGAGAGAGAGAGAGAGAGAGAGAGAGAGAGAGAGAGAGAGAGAGAGAGAGAGAGAGAGAGAGAGAGAGAGAGAGAGAGAGAGAGAGAGAGAGAGAGAGACAGAGACAGAGACAGAGACAGAGAGAGAGAGAGAGAAAGAGACAGAGAGAGAGACAGAGAGAGAGAGAGAGACAGAGACAGAGACAGAGACAGAGACAGAGACAGAGACAGAGACAGAGAGAGAGACAGAGACAGAGAGAGAGAGAGAGAGAGAGAGAGAGAGAGAGAGAGAGAGAGAGAGAGAGAGAGAGAGAGAGAGAGAGAGAGAGAGAGAGAGAGAGAGAGAGAGAGAGAGAGAGAGAGAGAGACAGGATAACCTCAGATCATGAGGACCAGGAAATGCCCAAGCAATCTGAGTTCAACGTTACTTTTCTGAAAACGGATCACTAAAATAAATATCCTGCTATAACGAGATAAAGTTCCGTTGTGATTTTGCGATAACGTGTAATAATTTATACTGACTGTATCAGATCCTGCCTCCACCTGCAACTTCAGGATCAAATGAGTTCAACAGACAGACAAAGTTAGGAGTGAATGAAAGGTCTACATTTTAGTTCATAAACAAGGTGCCCCATTGTGATTGAAAACAAAATGGGGTTCTGCTGTCAGCACTTTAACTAATGATTTCCCATTTGTTTAGTACTGAGTCTTAGTACTGAGGAATAACTGCAGTTGACCTACTGTAACACTTGTGTTGGTGGAGCATATTTTCAAAACTCATTTTATAGACATTTTGTAAAAAGCCAGGATTGCCAGTTTATCACTGCCGTAGGGATAATCTGACGCAACAGGTCGGCTACTGTAAGTCCTCAATGGCACTTTCCTATCACTTCCCCATTGATTTATCAATACTCCCAATGCAGCCATCACTGTCCCTCTACAAAGCTTGGTCTCATAGACTAGACGGATCATAGTACATGTAAATCTGGGACACTCAAATTAGTATGATATGTTATGTTTGGTTTGGTTACATAAAACAGAAGGTTAAGATGGGCTAAAATGAATGTTGGGAAGATGGGTAGAGGTGTAACGCGAACGTTTAGCAACCCAAAGGCTGTGTGTTCAAATCTCATCACGGACAACTAATTATCAACTTTGCGACTAACCCTAACCCTAACCCGAACCCTAACCCTAACCCTAACCCGTTGCAAGTACTTAGCACGTTAGCTAACCCATCCTCTAACCCTAACCTTAATCCTAACCTTAACCTTAACCCTAAACCTAACCTTAACCCTACACCTAACCCCTAGCCTAGCTAACGCTAGCCACCTAGCTAATGCTAGCCACCTAGCTAGCATTAACGTAAGACACATAGCTGACATGAGCCACAGAAAATTGGAATTCGTAACATGTATCATACGAAATGGATAATGGATGTCCACTAATTAATACACAACATACAAAACATTACGTCTACCCCTGAGTCCAGGTTGCAGCGCTCTACGGTATAAGGCCTCATTGTGTCCATATTGACCAGGACTTCCAACCTCCCCACTAGAATATCCAGTTGCAGGCCATTATTAAACACTCATGACAGGCTTCTCATGCATCCACATCTCCTTCCCATGATGCTAGTATTGGGATAGGTTGGTTCTCGTAAAGGTCGAGGAGTGTGTGATAAGTTGGTTCTTGTAAAGGTCGAGAAGTGTGTGTAACAGGAATCAATGAATCACTCCTCCTACTCCTACCGAGTAACGAATCCTCTTTCCACCCCCCCCCATCACAAACACACCTCCCTCCGATCCACTTTTCCCATTCCTCCCATCCCATCTCAATTTTACATCCTGGATATCAGGTAAAACGTCTAAACGATCCGCCCTTTCACAAAGATAACGTCTTCAAGCAGCAGGACTGACTGAACTATCTTTGTGTCTACCGCCAGGGTGGGGACAAACCAATCTCAACCTCTAGAATCCCTTATTCTGTCAAACCTTTAGAATCCCTCATTCTGTCAAACCTTTAGAATCCCTCATTCTGTCAAACCTTTAGAATCCCTCAATCTGTCAAACCTCTAGAATCCCTCATTCTGTCAAACCTTTAGAATCCCTCATTCTGTCCTTTAGAATCCCTCATTCTGTACTTTATAATCCCTCATTCTGTCCTTTAGAATCCCTCATTCTGTCCTTTAGAATCCCTCATTCTGTCCTTTAGAATCCCTAATTCTGTCAAACCTTTAGAATCCCTCATTCTGTCAAACCTTTAGAATCCCTCATTCTGTCAAACCTTTAGAATCCCTCATTCTGTCAAACCTTTAGAATCCCTCATTCTGTCCTTTAGAATCCCTAATTCCGTCAAACCTTTAGAATCCCTCATTCTGTCAAACCTTTAGAATCCCTCATTCTGTCAAACCTTTAGAATCCCTCATTCTGTCAAACCTTTAGAATCCCTCATTCTGTCAAACCTTTAGAATCCCTCATTCTGTCAAACCTTTAGAATCCCTCATTCTGTCAAACCTTTAGAATCCCTCATTCTGTCCTTTAGAATCCCTCATTCTGTCCTTTAGAATCCCTCATTCTGTCAAACCTTTAGAATCCCCCATTCTGTCCTCTAGAATCCCTCATTCTGTCAAACCTTTAGAATCCCTCATTCTGTCCTTTAGAATCCCTCATTCTGTCAAACCTCTAGAATCCCTCATTCTGTCAAACCTTTAGAATCCCTCATTCTGTAAAACCTTTAGAATCCCTCATTCTGTCAAACTTTTAGAATCCCTCATTCCGTCAAACAGCTACTTCTGAATAGTAATCTGTACTTCTACGTCGGTTCCCTGTGTACGCTACAGGCTACATCCTGTAGCAGACTGAATCCACAAACTGGTGGTTTGAAGTTCAGGATAGCTTGTTTTCTAGGTCATGAGTAAGCTAGATAGCGATCTCCTTTTTCCCATCTAACATATGAGAACACTTCGGGAAAAGGGATCACCAACTTCAGGATTTTCCCAGGGGTCTGTCTGTTCCCATGCTGAATAGAAAAACATTGAGGGATGGCTGGATGTATGGGCGACATATATAAGTGTAATATTACCTGTGTAAGACCCTGGTTTTATCGCACCTGGACCCCCGTACAGTCATATGGTCAAGTGACACAAAGAGGGACATTACAATCGGCCTAGAACAGTGTAGAAAGGCTGGCCCTTAAATGTACACGGAGAGCTAACATTAATGACATGCTGCCCTACACCACCATTACTCAGAGACATGCTGCCCTACTCTACCATTACTCAGAGACATGCTGCCCTACACCACCGTTACTCAGAGACATGCTGCCCTACTCTACCATTACTCAGAGACATGCTGCCCTACACCACCATTACTCAGAGACATGCTGCCCTACTCCACCATTACTCAGAGACATGCTGCCCTACTCTACCATTACACAGAGACATGCTGCCCTACACCACCATTACTCAGAGACATGCTGCCCTACTCTACCATTACTCAGAGACATGCTGTCCTACACCACCATTACTCAGAGACATGCTGCCCTATACTACCATTACTCAGAGACATGCTGCCCTACTCTACCATTACTCAGAGACATGCTGCCCTACACCACCATTACTCAGAGACATGCTGCCCTACTCTACCATTACTCAGAGACATGCTGCCCTACACCACCATTACTCAGAGACATGCTGCCCTACTCTACCATTACTCAGAGACATGCTGCCCTACACCAACATTACTCAGAGACATGCTGCCCTACTCTACCATTACTCAGAGACATAATGCCCTACACCACCATTACTCAGAGACATGCTGCCATACTCTACCATTACTCAGAGACATGCTGCCCTACACCACCATTACTCAGAGACATGCTGCCCTACTCAACCATTACTCAGAGACATGCTGCCCTACTCCACCATTACACAGAGACATGCTGCCCTACTCTACCATTACTCAGAGACATGCTGCCCTACTCTACCATTACTCAGAGACATGCTGCCCTACACCACCATTACTCAGAGACATGCTGCCATACTCTACCATTACTCAGAGACATGCTGCCCTACACCACCATTACTCAGAGACATGCTGCCCTACTCAACCATTACTCAGAGACATGATGCCCTACTCCACCATTACTCAGAGACATGCTGCCCTACTCTACCATTACTCAGAGACATGCTGCCCTACACCACCATTACTCAGAGACATGCTGCCCTACTCAACCATTACTCAGAGACATGCTGCCCTACTCCACCATTACACAGAGACATGCTGCCCTACTCTACCATTACTCAGAGACATGCTGCCCTACTCTACCATTACTCAGAGACATGCTGCCCTACACCACCATTACTCAGAGACATGCTGCCATACTCTACCATTACTCAGAGACATGCTGCCCTACACCACCATTACTCAGAGACATGCTGCCCTACTCAACCATTACTCAGAGACATGCTGCCCTACTCCACCATTACACAGAGACATGCTGCCCTACTCTACCATTACTCAGAGACATGCTGCCCTACTCTACCATTACTCAGAGACATGCTGCCCTACACCACCATTACTCAGAGACATGCTGCCATACTCTACCATTACTCAGAGACATGCTGCCCTACACCACCATTACTCAGAGACATGCTGCCCTACTCAACCATTACTCAGAGACATGATGCCCTACTCCACCATTACTCAGAGACATGCTGCCCTACTCTACCATTACTCAGAGACATGCTGCCCTACACCACCATTACTCAGAGACATGCTGCCCTACTCAACCATTACTCAGAGACATGCTGCCCTACTCCACCATTACTCAGAGACATGCTGCCCTACTCTACCATTACACAGAGACATGCTGCCCTACTCTACCATTACTCAGAGACATGCTGCCCTACACCACCATTACTCAGAGACATGCTGACCTACACCACCATTACTCAGAGACATGCTGCCCTACTCTACCATTACTCAGAGACATGCTGCCCTACACCACCATTACTCAGAGACATGCTGCCCTACTCTACCATTACTCAGAGACATGCTGCCCTACACCAACATTACTCAGAGACATGCTGCCCTACTCTACCATTACTCAGAGACATAATGCCCTACACCACCATTACTCAGAGACATGCTGCCATACTCTACCATTACTCAGAGACATGCTGCCCTACACCACCATTACTCAGAGACATGCTGCCCTACTCAACCATTACTCAGAGACATGCTGCCCTACTCTACCATTACTCAGAGACATGCTGCCCTACACCAACATTACTCAGAGACATGCTGCCCTACTCTACCATTACTCAGAGACATAATGCCCTACACCACCATTACTCAGAGACATGCTGCCATACTCTACCATTACTCAGAGACATGCTGCCCTATACCACCATTACTCAGATACATGCTGCCCTACTCAACCATTACTCAGAGACATGCTGCCCTACTCCACCATTACTCAGAGACATGCTGCCCTACTCTACCATTACACAGAGACATGCTGCCCTACTCTACCATTACTCAGAGACATGCTGCCCTACTCTACCATTACACAGAGACATGCTGCCCTACTCTACCATTACACAGAGACATGCTGCCCTACTCTATCATTACACAGAGACATGCTGCCCTACACCACCATTACACAGAGACATGCTGCCCTACTCTACCATTACACAGAGACATGCTGTCCTACTCCACCATTACACAGAGACATGCTGCCCTACACCACCATTACACAGAGACATGCTGCCCTACACCACCATTACACAGAGACATGCTGTCCTGCTCCACCATTACACAGAGACATGCTGTCCTACTCCACCATTACACAGAGACATGCTGCCCTATACTACCATTACTCAGAGACATGCTGTCCTACACCACCATTACACAGAGACATGCTGCCCTATACTACCATTACACAGACACATGCTGCCCCATACTACCATTACACAGAGACATGCTGCCCTACACCACCATTACTCAGAGACATGCTGCCCTATACTACCATTACACAGACACATGCTGCCCCATACTACCATTACACAGAGACATGCTGCCCTACACCACCATTACACAGAGACATGCTGCCCTATACCACCATTACACAGACACATGCTGCCCCATACTACCATTACACAGAGACATGCTGCCCTATACTACCATTAGACATTTCTATAAAGACTTAGCTAGCTGACGGAGCTGCTGACCTCACAGACAAACAGACTCACAGAGACACAGTCACAGATCGATGACACCTGAACCTGTGGTAATTCGTTTCACCAGGCCATACACACACTACTGACACTCCAGTTTCTGCAGTACTTTTCCATCCAGGGTGTGTGAATCTCTAAGGTTGACCCAATTAAGTGGAAGCTCCATCACTATGCTGCTTGTTCTTCTCCAGACCCTTTACATCAACACACACTGAAGGGTTAGGGCCAACGTGGAGGTGTCGGGAGTGAATGGGGTCTGACTGGTAGAGGGAACATTGATACACAGTGAATGGGGTCTGACTGCTAGAGGGGACACTGATACACAGTGAATGGGGTCTGACTGCTAGAGGGGACACTGATACACAGTGAATGGGGTCTGACTGCTAGAGGGGACATTGATACACAGTGAATGGGGTCTGACTGCTAGAGGGAACATTGATACACAGTGAATGGGGTCTGACTGCTAGAGGGAACATTGATACACAGCGAATGGGGTCTGACTGCTAGAGGGAACATTGATACACAGTGAATGGGGTCTGACTGCTAGAGGGGACACTGATACACAGTGAATGGGGTCTGACTGCTAGAGGGAACATTGATACACAGTGAATGGGGTCTGACTGCTAGAGGGAACATTGATACACAGTGAATGGGGTCTGACTGCTAGAGGGGACACTGATACACAGTGAATGGGGTCTGACTGCTAGAGGGAACATTGATACACAGTGAATGGGGTCTGACTGCTAGAGGGGACATTGATACACAGCGAATGGGGTCTGACTGCTAGAGGGGACACTGATACACAGTGAATGGGGTCTGACTGGTAGAGGGGATACTGATACACAGTGAATGGGGTCTGACTGCTAGAGGGGACACTGATACACAGTGAATGGGGTCTGACTGCTAGAGGGGACACTGATACACAGTGAATGGGGTCTGACTGGTAGAGGGGATACTGATACACAGCGAATGGGGTCTGACTGCTAGAGGGAACATTGATACACAGTGAATCCTCGTGGGTACAGGAAGTAAGAGGTGTTTAAAGTACTAGTACTCACCCAGGGGGACAGACACAGCCAGGTATGCACGGTTCATGAGCTGAACAGGTGAGGTTGAGCAGGTGGGATTCACAGGTGTGTTCACAGCCCAGTCCTCTACCCAGGCTGATCCCATCTATAGCCTTCAGCCCCTCCAGCCCCTCAGTACAGTCCAGGTACATCTGACCCAGCGGACACTGTTGGTCTGGAACAAGAGATGGTACAGGTAGGGGTATATGTCGTTGAGAGCTCTTTAGAGACTATAGAATTATTCAGATCATTCTCCTAGAGGTAACTAACTACTGTCAGGACTTTGGGGAATCTAGCCCAGATCATTCTCCTAGAGGTAACTAACTACTGCCAGGACTTTGGGGAATCTAGCCCAGATCATTATCCTAAAGGTAACTAACCACTGTCAGGACTTTGGGGAACGAGCCAAGATCATTCTCCTAAAGGTAACTAACTACTGTCAGGACGTTGGGGAATCTAGCCCAGATCATTATCCTAAAGGTAACTAACCACTGTCAGGACTTTGGGGAACGAGCCAAGATCATTCTCCTAGAGGTAACTAACTACTGTCAGGACGTTGGGAAATCTAGCCCAGATCATTATCCTAAAGGTAACTAACCACTGTCAGGACTTTGGGGAACGAGCCAAGATCATTCTCCTAAAGGTAACTAACTACTGTCAGGACTTTGGGGAATCTAGCCCAGATCATTCTCCTAGAGGTAACTAACTACTGTCAGGACTTTGGGGAATCTAGCCCAGATCATTCTCCTAGAGGTAACTAACTACTGTCAGGCTTGCCATCTTTGATATTATAGCATGGTTCAATATCATTCTCTTAAAAGTAACTTACCAGTGGCAGGACTTTGGGAAACTAGCTTGCCATCTTGGCAAATCCTAAAGAGAGAACATCGTTAACTCAACACAACAATAACATTGTTAACTCAACACAACAATAACATCGTTAACTCAACACAACAATAACATCGTTAACTCAACACAACAATAACATTGTTAACTCAACACAACAATAACATCGTTAACTCAACACAACAATAACATTCTTAACTCAACAAAATAATGTGAATACTGATCACATCCCAAATGGCACCCTATTTCCTATAGACTGCACTACCAGAGCCCTATGGTCCCTATATAGCCCTATGGTCCCTATATATCCCTATGGGCCCTATATATCCCTATGGGCCCTATATAGCCCTATGGTCCCTATATATCCCTATGGTCCCTATATATCCCTATGGTCCCTATATATCCCTATGGTCCCTATATATCCCTATGGGCCCTATATATCCCTATGGGCCCTATATATCCCTATGGGCCCTATATAGCCCTATGGTCCCTATATATCCCTATATATCCCTATGGGCCCTATATATCCCTATGGTCCCTATATATCCCTATATATCCCTATATATCCCAATGGTCCCTATATAGCCCTATGGGCCCTATATATCCCTATATATCCCTATGGTTGTCATGTTTTGTCATTTATTATCATGTCTTGTCCCTGTGCTTCCCATTCTATTCGTTTCCCTCTGCTGGTCTTATTAGGTTCTTTCCCTCTTTCTATCCCTCTCTCTCCCCCTCCCTCTCTCACTCTCTCGCTCTCTCTTCTCTCTATCGTTCCGTTCCTGCTCCCAGCTGTTCCTATTCCCCTAATCATCATTTAGTCTTCCCACACCTGTTCCCGATCCTTTTCCCTGATTAGAGTCCCTATTTCTCTCCTTGTTTCCCGTACCTGCCCTGTCGGATCCTCATCTATATTCACCGTGCTGTGTCTATGTTTTGCCCTGTCGTGTCGTGTTTCCCTCAGATGCTGCGTGGTGAGCAGGTGTCTGAGTCTGCTAGGTTCAAGTGCCTTCCCGGGGCAACCTGCAGTTCTCGAGCAAGTCTCCAGTCTGTTCTCGTCTTTACGAGTAGTATTATGCTTTTTGTTTTGTAAAGTTTATTACTGGATTAAATACTCTGTTTTCGCCAAGTCGCTTTTGGGTCCCCATTCACCTGCATGACAGAAGGATCCGACCGAGGAATGGACCCAGCGACTACAGACGCTCGTAACACTGCCGTCGAGATCCAAGGAGCCATGCTCGGCAGACACGAGCAGGAATTGTCTGCTGCTCGCCATGCCGTGGAGAACCTGGCCGCTCAGGTTTCCGACCTCTCTGGACAGTTCCAGAGTCTTCGTCTCGTGCCACCTGTTACTTCCTGGCCTGCCGAGCCTCCAGAACCTAGGGTTAATAACCCACCTTGCTACTCCGGGCAGCCCACTGAGTGCCGCTCCTTTCTCACCCAGTGTGAGATTGTGTTCTCTCTCCAACCCAACACATACTCTAGAGAGAGAGCTCGGGTTGCTTACGTCATTTCACTCCTTACTGGCCGGGCCCGAGAGTGGGGCACAGCTATCTGGGAGGCAAGGGCTGATTGTTCTAACAATTACCAGATCTTTAAAGAGGAGATGATTCGGGTTTTTGACCGTTCAGTTTTTGGTGGGGAGGCTTCTAGGGTCCTGGCTTCCCTATGCCAGGGTGATCGATCCATAACGGATTACTCTATAGAGTTTCGTACTCTTGCTGCCTCTAGTGACTGGAACGAGCCGGCGCTGCTCGCTCGTTTTCTGGAGGGACTCCACACAGTGGTCAAAGATGAGATTCTCTCTCGGGAGGTTCCTTCCAGTGTGGACTCTTTGATTGCTCTCGCCATCCGCATAGAACGACGGGTAGATCTTCGTCACCAGGCTCGTGGAAGAGAGCTCGCATCAACGGTGTTTCCCTGCTCCGCATCGCAACCATCTCCCTCCTCTGGCTCTGAGACTGAGCCCATGCAGCTGGGAGGGATTCGCATCTCGACTAAGGAGAGGGAACGGAGGATCACCAACCGCCTGTGCCTCTATTGCGGATTTGATGGACATTTTGTTAATTCATGTCCAGTAAGAGGCCAGAGCCCATCAGTAAGCGGAGGGCTACTGGTGAGCGCTACTACTCAGGTCTCTTCATCTAGATCCTGTACTACTATGTCGGTCCATCTACGCTGGACCGGTTCGGGTGCTACATGCAGTGCCTTGATTGACTCTGGGGCTGAGGGTTGTTTCATGGACGAAGCATGGGTTCGGAAACATAACATTCCTTTCAGACAGTTAGACAAGCCTACGCCCATGTTTGCCTTAGATGGTAGTCATCTTCCCAGTATCAGATTTGAGACACTACCTTTAACTCTCACAGTATCTGGTAACCACAGTGAGACTATTTCTTTTTTGATTTTTCGTTCACCTTTCACACCTGTTGTTTTGGGTCATCCCTGGCTAGTATGTCATAATTCTTCTATTAATTGGTCTTGTAATTCTATCCTATCCTGGAACGTATCTTGTCATGTGAAGTGCTTAATGTCTGCCATCCCTCCCATTTCTTCTGTCCCCACTTCTCAGGAGGAACCTGGCGATTTGACAGGAGTGCCGGAGGAATATCATGATCTGCGCACGGTCTTCAGTCGGTCCCGAGCCAACTCCCTTCCTCCTCACCGGTCGTATGATTGTAGTATTGATCTCCTTCCGGGGACCACTCCTCCTCGGGGTAGACTATACTCTCTGTCGGCTCCCGAACGTAAGGCTCTCGAGGATTATTTATCTGTGTCTCTTGACGCCGGTACCATAGTGCCTTCTTCCTCTCCGGCCGGGGCGGGGTTCTTTTTGTTAAGAAGAAGGACGGTACTCTGCGCCCCTGCGTGGATTATCGAGGGCTGAATGACATAACGGTTAAGAATCGTTATCCGCTTCCCCTTATGTCATCAGCCTTCGAGATTCTGCAGGGAGCCAGGTGCTTTACTAAGTTGGACCTTCGTAACGCTTACCATCTCGTGCGCATCAGAGAGGGGGACGAGTGGAAAACGGCGTTTAACACTCCGTTAGGGCATTTTGAGTACCGGGTTCTGCCGTTTGGTCTCGCCAATGCGCCAGCTGTTTTTCAGGCATTAGTTAATGATGTTCTGAGAGACATGCTGAACATCTTTGTTTTTGTCTATCTTGACGATAACCTGATTTTTTCACCGTCACTCGAGATTCATGTTCAGCACGTTCGACGTGTTCTACAGCGCCTTTTAGAGAATTGTCTCTACGTAAAGGCTGAGAAGTGCTCTTTTCATGTCTCCTCCGTTACTTTTCTCGGTTCCGTTATTTCCGCTGAAGGCATTCAGATGGATTCCGCTAAGGTCCAAGCTGTCAGTGATTGGCCCGTTCCAAGGTCACGTGTCGAGTTGCAGCGCTTTTTAGGTTTCGCTAATTTCTATCGGCGTTTCATTCGTAATTTCGGTCAAGTTGCTGCCCCTCTCACAGCTCTTACTTCTGTCAAGACGTGTTTTAAGTGGTCCGGTTCCGCCCAGGGAGCTTTTGATCTTCTAAAAGAACGTTTTACGTCCGCTCCTATCCTCGTTACTCCTGACGTCACTAGACAATTCATTGTCGAGGTTGACGCTTCAGAGGTAGGCGTGGGAGCCATTCTATCCCAGCGCTTCCAGTCTGACGATAAGGTTCATCCTTGCGCTTATTTTTCTCATCGCCTGTCGCCATCTGAGCGCAACTATGATGTGGGTAACCGTGAACTGCTCGCCATCCGCTTAGCCCTAGGCGAATGGCGACAGTGGTTGGAGGGCGACCGTTCCTTTTGTCGTTTGGACAGACCATAAGAACCTTGAGTACATCCGTTCTGCCAAACGACTTAATGCCCGTCAAGCTCGTTGGGCGTTGTTTTTCGCTCGTTTCGAGTTTGTGATTTCTTACCGTCCGGGTAGCAAGAACACCAAGCCTGATGCCTTATCCCGTCTGTTTAGTTCTTCTGTGGCTTCTACTGATCCCGAGGGGATTCTTCCTTATGGGCGTGTTGTCGGGTTGACAGTCTGGGGAATTGAAAGACAGGTTAAGCAAGCACTCACGCACACTGCGTCGCCGCGCGCTTGTCCTAGTAACCTCCTTTTCGTTCCTGTTTCCACTCGTCTGGCTGTTCTTCAGTGGGCTCACTCTGCCAAGTTAGCTGGTCATCCCGGTGTTCGAGGCACTCTTGCGTCTATTCGCCAGCGATTTTGGTGGCCGACTCAGGAGCGTGACACGCGCCGTTTCGTGGCTGCTTGTTCGGACTGCGCGCAGACTAAGTCGGGTAACTCTCCTCCTGCCGGTCGTCTCAGACCGCTCCCCATTCCTTCTCGACCATGGTCTCACATCGCCCTAGACTTCATTACCGGTCTGCCTTTGTCTGCGGGGAAGACTGTGATTCTTACGGTTGTCGATAGGTTCTCTAAGGCGGCACATTTCATTCCCCTCGCTAAACTTCCTTCCGCTAAGGAGACGGCACAAATCATTATCGAGAATGTGTTCAGAATTCATGGCCTCCCGTTAGACGCCGTTTCAGACAGAGGCCCGCAATTCACGTCACAGTTTTGGAGGGAGTTCTGTCGTTTGATTGGTGCGTCCGTCAGTCTCTCTTCCGGGTTTCATCCCCAGTCTAACGGTCAAGCAGAGAGGGCCAATCAGACGATTGGTCGCATACTACGCAGCCTTTCTTTCAGAAACCCTGCGTCTTGGGCAGAACAGCTCCCCTGGGCAGAATACGCTCACAACTCGCTTCCTTCGTCTGCTACCGGGTTATCTCCGTTTCAGAGTAGTCTGGGTTACCAGCCTCCTCTATTCTCTTCCCAGCTTGCCGAGTCCAGCGTTCCCTCCGCTCAAGCGTTTGTCCAACGTTGTGAGCGCACCTGGAGGAGGGTGAGGTCTGCACTTTGCCGCTACAGGGCACAGACTGTGAGAGCCGCCAATAAACGCAGGATTAAGAGTCCTAGGTATTGTTGCGGCCAGAGAGTGTGGCTTTCCACTCGCAACCTTCCTCTTACGACAGCTTCTCGTAAGTTGACTCCGCGGTTCATTGGTCCGTTCCGTGTCTCCCAGGTCGTCAATCCTGTCGCTGTGCGACTGCTTCTTCCGCGACATCTTCGTCGCGTCCATCCTGTCTTCCATGTCTCCTGTGTTAAGCCCTTTCTTCGCACCCCCGTTCGTCTTCCCTCCCCCTCCCGTCCTTGTCGAGAGCGCACCTATTTACAAGGTACATAAGATCATGGACATGCGTTCTCGGGGACGGGGTCACCAATACTTAGTGGATTGGGAGGGTTACGGTC
>NW_025746358.1:122500-124126 GCF_021184085.1 Oncorhynchus gorbuscha
TGGGGCCGTGTAATCAGAAGGACAACACTGATTCATGTGTAAAGGAAGTCCTGGGGCCGTGTAATCAGAAGGACAACACTGAGTCCTGTGTAAAGGACGTCCTGGGACCATGTAATCAGAAGGACAACACTGATTCATGTGGAAAGGAAGTCCTGGGGCCGTGTAATCAGAAGGACAACACTGATTCATGTGTAAAGGAAGTCCTGGGACCATGTAATCAGAAGGACAACACTGATTCATGTGTAAAGGAAGTCCTGGGGCCGTGTAATCAGAAGGACAACACTGATTCATGTGTAAAGGAAGTCCTGGGGCCGTGTAATCAGAAGGACAACACTGATTGATGTGTAAAGGAGGTGCTAAGTCCTGGGGCCGTGTAATCAGAAGGACAACACTGATTCATGTGTAAAGGAAGTCCTGGGGCCGTGTAATCAGAAGGACAACACTGATTCATGTGAAAAGGAGGTGCTAAGTTACAACATGGTTGGACTTTCCTTTAGTCCCAATGATGATAATGGACTGAGTGTCACTTCTCTTTGTTCTAAACTAAATATAGACTCTGAATAAGTGTCACTTCTATAGACTGAATTGTAAATGGGAAAGTGTGCCACTCGGCCCCGCCCCCCAGCGCCAGTCTTACCTGGGCACACAGGTGTGTGTGTGTGTGCTGTAGAAGGTGCCGTGTGGACACACACAGCCCTCCTCACACTCCTCTCCACAGTGCTGCTGCGTGGACAGGGCGGAGCAATGCCGTTGGCACGACGACACACAGGTTCCGTACTCCATGGTATCTGGGCATGTTACCTCTACAGGGGAAGGATATATACTGTCAGTCAATAATGTCACCTCTACAGGGGAAGGATATATACTGTCAGTCAATAATGTCACCTCTACAGGGGAAGGATATATACTGTCAGTCAGTAATGTCACCTCTACAGGGGAAGGATATATACTGACAGTCAATAATGTCACCTCTACAGGGGAAGGATATATACTGACAGTCAATAATGTCACCTCTACAGGGAAAGGATATATACTGACAGTCAATAATGTCACCTCTACAGGGGAAGGATATATACTGACAGTCAATAATGTCATCTCTACAGGGGAAGGAGACTGATATATACTGACAGTCAATAATGTCACCTCTACAGGGGAAGGAGACTGATATATACTGACAGTCAATAATGTCACCTCTACAGGGGAAGGAGACTGATATATACTGACAGTCAATAATGTCATCTCTACAGGGGAAGGAGACTGATATATACTGACAGTCAATAATGTCACCTCTACAGGGGAAGGATATATACTGACAGTCAATAATGTCACCTCTACAGGGGAAGGAGACTGATATATACTGACAGTCAATAATGTCACCTCTACGGGGGAAGGAGACTGATATATACTGACAGTCAATAATGTCACCTCTACAGGGGAAGGAGACTGATATATACTGACAGTCAATAATGTCACCTCTACAGGGGAAGGAGACAGTCAATAATGTGTTCTCTATATACTGACAGTCAATAATGTCACTCTACAGGGGAAGGAGACTGATATATACTGACAGTCAATAATGTCACCTCTACAGGGGAAGGAGACTGATATATACTGACAGTCAATAAT